>NC_056728.1:1925712390-1926014890 GCF_019279795.1 Protopterus annectens | reverse complement strand
TCTCTTTCCAAGCATCAAATCCCTTCTGAGATGAAAGCCTGACTCTCAGTCACCTCAGAAGCATAATATAAGTGCACATGCTACAACATTATCACCACTTATCGCACTCCTACTCAGAGTAGTCATCAAACCAGGCTATTTGAAATCTTAAGGCACCACGGGCCGGCTGGAATGCAAAAATATGTCCAGGTTATAGGTGACTCTATAGTAAAATATACAGATACACCCCTCACCAGATGTGTGGTGTTCAAATTCCTTTCACCCCCAGCCAAAACATACTGTGTGTGTGTGTGTGTGTGTGTGTGTGTGTGTGTGTGTGTGTGTGTGTGTGTGTGTGTGTGTGTGTGTGTGTGTGTGTGTGTGAAGAAAGATGTACATCCCTGGACTGAATGATGAGACACATGGTAGAGCTCCCAGGGAATACATCTAAGGCTGGTATAAAGTTTGTCTTGAGATGCATCCTACCTTCATTGAGAATGATACCTAAGTACAAACAAAGGAAGTTTGTCTTCAACAACTGTCTTACCTACTGGTGTCATTCAAGCAGATCCAATGTGTATCAACCAGGAGGGAGATGGGTGACTGCCCTAAACCTTTCACCTTGAGGCTTTCATACATTAGTCTGGACTTTCTCTAATCCCATAATGCATTTTTTAGACAATACAAACCTGTTCCATATAACAATCTATCCAAACCCAAACAAGGCCGTTTAACAGTACAGCTGCTCAAAGACAGAAATCCCTAACCCTAGAAAAATAAACACCCACATTATTACTAAAACATGGATCCAGGGCAGTGATAACATGCTTTCTCAATCAGGATTCACTGCTAATTGTGCATTCAAATCCTTTACTCAGGACATCTCTTTAACCAGTGGAAGTGTATCCATAAACCTTTGTGACTGTTTTACAGCTAGACTTAAACAGCTAAATAATGGCCAGGAATTCATTCACATCACATCTTAGTAATAAGAACCCCTACCACTTTTTGGCCAAGTATAGATTCCCCTCTATTTCATGCACAACCCATGATGTGTATCTAAAAAAGCAAGAGTGCCTTGCTATTGAGGTTAGAGGATGACAATTACCATCTATTAAATTGACTCCATACACTGCTAAAAATAAAATGCAGCATTTCCTAGACTTCATTAATGTAAACTCGCCAGGCTAAATTGTCTGGTCCCCTACAATTGCAACAAATATATTGGACCTGATCATTACAAACATAGAACCATTGCACTCTGCACCTATGATTACAACCTTCTTCTTTTGGTCTGATCATTATTCAGTAGTTCTTACAGTTAGATCCCACCCAAAACACTCACAACCTTACAACTTTAAATATTTTTCTAAGGTAAATTTACTTCAACTATATGATTACTTGAAGAATTTCAAAAGCCATCTTCCCATTGAAGACACAACAACAAACATTGTTACAGTCATAGAGGGTTCTGTTCTCACCACAATACCTGTATCAAGACTTTGATGCTGATCTGTAACAAATGCAATACCAAGTTTAGGAATAAACCCCTTTGCTGGTACCCTAGCATAATCAAGCTCTATAACAACAGGAACATTTCTTCTACACTTGGTTGTCTTATAATTCTAAGGGGGATCCATTATTTGTCAGTTTGGGAGGACACTGTAACAGACCAAGTTGCTTTGCCAAGGATGGTCTGCACCTTTCCCCTCTAGGCTTTTGAATCCTAGTTAAAACTTTATTCACCTCCACAGTGCCTTTTTTTGGTAATGCCAAATTGACAAATTTACAAACATAGCAAAATCAACTCAAGTGAACCTCAAAGTGTCACTGTTCAATGCCGGGAGCCTAAATAAAAACCTACACTCCCTTCAGGCCCTCCTCACACTCACGAATATAGATTTTTTTGCTTTACTGAAACATGTTTACAGTAGCAGAGAGTACCCTGGTAGTGCAATCTGCACTTTTAGACAAGTAGCTGCACAGACAAGGGCTGAAGGTAGAGTTAGCGCCATCTACATTAGTAACAAGCATGCATCTAGATTCATCAAACAGGATGACACACTGGAGTTTCTCCACATGTAGAGCGCCATAGACAAAATCCTAAACTATATCCTAGCCAGCTATAGGTCACCCTCCATGTCTCAAAAACTCACATTGCATATTTGGACCTGCTGGAGACACTCACCATCAAGTCTAACACCTTACTCATGGGAGACTTTAATTACCCCTTTATAGACTGGAAATCCTACTTGGTGTCAAATCTATAGGCAAAGAGATTTGTGGACTTTGTAAGTACAAACACCCTTGTCAACTAGCGAATACATCCACTACAGGCTCCAACATACTGGACCTTATGCTCACAAATATGGGTGAATGCTGACCAGCCGCCTCCTCTCCACATTGTCTTGTCCACCCTGGTATGATCTGACCATGAAGGTGTCTCCTTCAAAATCAAAATAAACTTTGTAATCCCATTAAAAAGAGTAACAGTTAAAAAATATTCCAAGGCAAATTACCTTTTATTAAGTGATAGTTTTTCAAAATGCATTGTCCCTCCAAAACCTGAGAACACAGCAGCCTGTGCTGAATTGCTCTTAGAAACTCTATTGAGCTGTGTCAAAGGCTGGATAGAGGCATTTTGGGAAGACATGATTAACAGACTTCAGACCAAGACTAGCCCTTGAAATAAACTACCCTGGTGGCATTCCAAATTAAAAAGGATATACAACAAAACAAAACAAAAATGGCAAAAATCAGGAAAGGTAATTCCCATAAAGATAAATACTCACTCATCAAATTAAATAGGAAACTAAGAGGGCTAATTAAGTCAAGCAAAGCTAATTTTGAGGTTAAGCTGGTCTCTTTAGTGAATGATAACTATAAGGCCTTCTTCAGCTATGTCAGAAACTTCAAGGGCAGCACATGGCAATGTGCTAAACTGGTGGTTAATGGTGCCACATGCACATGGTGATATAGCAAACTTGTTAGCTGAAAATTCAATTCCAACTTTACCCGTCTTTCAACAACATCTGTCCACAAAGAAATACCCTCAAACATAATCCCTCCAACTATAACTAAGGGCGATGTACTAATGTACTAGCTGCATTATCTATAGCCAAGCACACAGCCTCAATGGGTGCTGATAACATCTCAAGATGGTTCATGAACAGTCTAAAATATGACTTATCAGGACCACTGGATTCATCAGTTAATTATAGTCTAAATATAGGACTTGTGCCATGAGAATGGAGGACTGAGATGGTCATCCCCCATCATAAAAGAGGATTTTCAGCAGATCCTGGAAACTACAGACTCATTTGTCAGAGCAGCCTTATTTGCAAAGCCATGGACAGAATTATCATGGAATTTATCAACTTGGACATACGAGACTGCCATAAATTGGACCCATTCCAGTTTGGCTTTGTGAAAAGAAAATCTAGCTTACTTAATCTGATAAATGTTTTTGAAAAGGTCACTAAGGCAACATATGAGGGCAAAAACAGTGCATAATGCGTATCAAGATCTGGTTAAAACATTTGATACAGTTGTGATGCTGAGACTGAGAGGGTGCTGGAGGTCTTGGCTTGACCACTCAGCTGAGATCTTAACCCTATAGCTGCACCAATGGGGAGTCTTACTGAGGATCTGGAGAAAGAGGGAGAGACTAGTCCCAGACTGACTGTGATCTCTGCGTGCTGTTAAGGGAAATTGTACTTTACTTGTCATCCTCCAATTGTATGGACGTCCCTCACTGTTGCCAGTGGTGAGGATTGAGGCTCCTTGATTACTGGGCCAGTGCAGAGGTGTCACATATTAATTGTTTGGCAGTGATGGGATATCAACTTCACATATTAATTGGGGTGAGTTAGCCACATCACATATTAATTGGCTTGTAGTGGTGTGGATATTGAATTCCTGTAGGCTGTGTAAAGTGGTCACTGAAGGTGTTTGTACTCTCAATCAGCCATGCAGTGAACATTCAGATTTCATATCACAATTGTTTTATTTATTTTTTGTTAGCTTAGTTAGTCAGGGAGAGCAGGCAAGCATGTCAGCAGAGGAGTATGGCAAGCTGACAAGGAGCAAGTTGGCTGAGATGTGCCAAGCTAAAAGACTGGTGCATGCCAACCTGACTAAAGCAGACATGATTGCAGCTTTAGTCACTGCTGCATCACATTATAACAACCAGGAGGACAATCAACCCTGAAGATGTACAACTCTCAGAAAATGGATAGCTCACCCTTTTCACAAAGGACTTAAAAATCCATCTGGAGTTAAAGAGACTTCAGTTGGAGGCCGAGCGTTTGGAAATAGAAGCAGCAGAGAGACTGAGAGATCTGGAGGCTGAGGAAAATGAGAAACTGCAATGTCTAAAGGCAGAGGAAAATGAGAAACTGTGACATCTGCAGGCTGAGGAGAATGAGAGGCAGAGGCAACATGAAAAGGAGATGCTGACTCTTCACCAGAGTCATGGAGGCAATGGGGAAGGGAGTGACTGAACCTCAGAAGCAACAAAGGTCAGTAAATTTCTTCCACATTTTACAGAGGGGGATAATTCTGATAATTTCATTCATATATTTGAGATGGTATGTACATAGTATAATGTTGACCAAGGGCTCTAGGTGTGGTTCCTGACCCCCTTACTCCATGGTAAAGCTGTAACTGCAATTTCTAAACAGTCTGGTACTGATTGTTTAAATTATAATGCAGTCAAAATGTGTTTGCTAGAATGTTTTAAGTTAACATCTGAAGCGTACAGGAAAAAGTTTGGTAAGCATAGACACAAAGCAAATGAATGTGTGTGTGAATATGTTGCTGAACTAAACACTTCTTTTCATAGGTGGGTGAGTGGATGTCAGGTCACCAATTTTAAAGGGCTGGCAGACCTTTTGGTGAGGGAACAAACCCTTAGCACTTTGCCTGAGGACATGAGAATCTGGTTAGCTGATAGACAATGCACTACTGCAGATGAATTGGGGAAGAAGGGAGACCTATACCTAGCAAGCAGGGCATCACGACACAGGAAAGGGACACCCAGTGCTACTCATGGGTTAAGGGAACCCATGGTAGGCAGCTCAGACTACCCCAACAGAGTCTTCCAGTAGCATTGAAAGCCACTAGTGCAGGTACATGTCCAGGACCAAGGGTTAAATGTTTTAAATGCAACCAGAGGGGCCATGTAGCATATAGATGTCCATGGAGGCAAGGTAGGGAACAAAAGGTGGGAGAGCAAGTAAGTGGGAATGACAAAATGTCAACAGTAGGTTGTCTCAAAAAACAAGGGTACCAAACTACCACAAGAGGTTATAACCTATCTTAGTGAATGGGAAAGGGGCCAGGGCTAAGAGAAACACAGCCTCTGACCTAACCATTGTGAAGCCTGCAATGGTTAATGAGGAGCACTTCTTGCTTGGGCAGTGTACTCCAGTCAGAGGTTTAGGATGTACCCCATTCCAAATACCTTTGGCTAGGGTTCACCTTGACTGGGATGGTGGAAAAGGAAGCCAGCAAGTAGCTGTGTTTGAGAATTTTCCTGCAGATGTCCTGATAGGAAATGATTTTGATAATGCAGTACTGTGTGTGCCAGTAGTTACATGCAGTCAGGCTTGGAGACGAGCATGTGGGTCTGGTACTCTGGGGAGACCAAGAGAGACCATAAACTTGGTGCCAGGACTGGGGAGGTGGTTACTTCAGGGAGGGAGCTACCCTGTTGCAGTGAGACTGAAAGTCAGCCACAGCTGCTTGTGGGTGCTAAGGTTCCCTTGGACAAAGCGACTACAAGGGCAGATGTGAGTAGTAGTACGCAGGCTGACAGTGAGGTACTGCTGCCAGAAGATGCCAGACTTCCTGTGGAAGGAAAGCTGGGAAGGGTTGCAAAGAGATAGATGAGAAATGCTCAGCTCTCAGACCTTACATTATCAGGCCTGAGGAAGGTAGCTAGTGAGGCAACTGATTCTCAAGGGAAGGAGGTATCTGTATACTGGGACAAAGGGTTACTGTATAGAGAGTGGACCCCTGAGGGAGGGCTATAATGTGAGGAAATACAGCAGATAGTAGTGTCCAGAGCCTACCATCAGGCACTTCTAGCCATAGCCCATGACATTCCGTCTGCAGGTCATATGGGCATAAAATGTACAAAGAGAGGTATTATGCAGAACTTCTATTGTCCTGGGATTTCCAGAGATGTAACAGGGTACTGCAGGAGCTATGAGCAATGCCAAAAGGTAGGCAAGGCAGGAGATAAGGTGAAAGCTCCTTTGATGCCTTTGCCTGTGATTGAGGATCCATTTCAGGGGGTCTGTATGGATATTGTGGGGCCTCTGAGAACCCCAACTTCCACAGGGAAAAAGTATATCCTAGGGCAGTAGATTCTGCTACAAGATACCCTGAGGCATTGGCTAAGTCCTCCACTGAGGCAGAAAAGGTGGCAAATGCTTTGTTACAGATTTTCAGCAGTGTAGGTTTCCCAAAAGAGATACTGACTGACAGAGGTACTAATTTCATGTTTGACCTGCTTGCTTGTTTGTGGAAGTACTGTGGGCTGAAGCACCTA
This sequence comes from Protopterus annectens, assembly GCF_019279795.1. Classification (NCBI taxonomy): domain Eukaryota; kingdom Metazoa; phylum Chordata; order Ceratodontiformes; family Protopteridae; genus Protopterus; species Protopterus annectens. The sequence goes on along the minus strand of NC_056728.1, from coordinate 1,926,008,355 downwards.
AACACCACCCGCTACTACCCCCAGACTAATGGTCTTGTTCAGAGGTTAAACTCTACACTCAAGTCCATGCTATGGACATTTGCAGACCAGTTTAAGAGGGAGTGGGACAAATATTTTCCCCATCTGTTGTTTGCTTACAGTGAGATTTCCCAGGAATCCACATTTTTTCACCCTTTGAGTTGCTGTATGGGTATAGGGTGAGGGGACCACCAGATTTGATTCAAGAGGAGTAGGAGGGTGAGTGTGAATCCCACAAGGATTTGGCTGTCCCATATGTCCTAAACCTCAGTACAAGGCTCAGGGAATGCATGTGCTTGGCCCAGGAGAACCTGGCAGAAGCCCAACAGCAGAAAAAGGTCTGGCATGAAAGGAATGCTCGAGCTAGAGAGTAAGCTCTAGGGCAGCATATAATGGTTCTCATTTCTGTCAAACACAACAAGGTGCAGGCAGCTTGGGAGGAGCCCTACAAGGTGGTAAGGAAGGTCAGTGATGTTAACTACATGGTAGCACTGCTAGGCAGGAGCAGAGCAAAAATTGTACTATGTTAACATGATGAAACTTTACCATGATAGGGAGGACCTTGTGCTGAGTATTTGCAGATGATTGCAGGAGGAGTCTGAGGGGAATCTGTTGAGTGATCTTCTCAGTGAGGCTCGGACTGACACCTCAGTGGAAAAGGTAGCAATGTCACAGCAGCTATTCCCTACCCAGAATAGAAAAATCCAAACAGTCTTACAGAAGTTTCAGGACAAATTCACTGGGAAACCAGGTTGCACCCACCTGCTGAGGCATCATGTGGATACAGGAACCCAAAGACATATTAAGCAGGCCCCTTACACTGTATCTGAGAGAGTCAAACAAACTCTGAGGGAAGAGATACAGGAAATGCTAGAACTAGGGGTAAATCAGGAGTCCAGCAGTCCCTGGGCCTCTGCAGTGGTGCTGATACCAATGAAGGATCTTAGCTCCAGGTTCTGTGTGGACTACAGAAAATTAAATAATCACACAGTCAGATGCTTACCCCATGCCTAGGACAGATGAAGCACTAGAGCAGCTGGGTGAGGCTAAGTATCTTACCACTGTTGATCTTACCAAGGGTTACATGGCAGGTGCCCTTGACTGCCAGTGCTAGAGTGAGGTCAGTCTTTGTGACTCCTTTTGGCTTGTATGAGTTCATGAAGATGCCCTTTGGGATGAAAAATGCCCCATTGACTTTCCAGAGACTGGTAGATTGTATCCTAGCAAAAGCAGGAGATTTCGCCCTTGCTTATCTAAATGATATTGCCATCTACTGCCATTCCTGGCAAGAACACCTTCAGGATGTCAGGGAGGTGCAGAGCAGACTATAGAGGGCAGGGTAGACCATTAAGCCCAGCAAATGTCAGGTGGATATGGCAGAGGTCTCCTACCTGGGGCATAGAGTGGGGAGTGGTAAGATCAGGCCAGCACCTGGCAAAGTGGAAGCCATTCAGTCATAGCCTACCCCTGTTACCAAAAAGCAGGTGAGGGCATTCTTATAGACAGCAGGGTAATACAGAAAGTTTGCCCCCAGTTATAGTACTATAGCTGCTCCCCTCACAGATATGACAAGGAAAACAGGCCATATAAGGTAGTTTGGACCCCAGCAGATGAGCAGACATTCCAAAACCTTAATGGAGCTTTGAAAGGACCTCCTGTGTTAGCCAATCCAGATTACAGCAAATAATTTGTTGTGCAGGTGGATGCTTCAAACCATGGGATGGAGGCTGAACTTAGCCAGGTTTCCTCAGAGGGAGAAGAGCACCCAGTGGTATATCTCAGTCGTAGGCTCCAACCCAGGGAGGAATGCTATGCAGCTGTAGAAAATAAATGCCTAGCCATAGTGTGAGCACTACAGAAACTTCATCCTTATCTGAATGGAAGGAAATTCACTCTAGTTACAGACTACAATCCCTTAACATGGCTACATAGAAGCAGACAGCAATATGCCAAGTTACTAAGGTGGACCCTAGGGTTGCAAGCATATGATATAACAGTGCAGGACCACAGTGGGGTTAGCAATGCAAATGCAGATGGGGTCTCAAGACAGGGAATGGGATGTGGTATTCCCAGATAGGCTCAACCCTCTCAAACATTTTTTTCTTGGGTCTTTATTAGATCAGCAAATGCTTTAAAAAGTGAACGCTGATTGATCGAACTTATGTAAGTGAAAGCTTATAATCTCGAACTGTCAGATCAACAATTTGTTTCCTAGGGAAAAAAATTGCTGATCCAAAAGACGTACACACAACACAAGCACACCAAACAAACAGCAATCCCCACACATACACCGAAAATCTGACACCTAACCCTACACTAAACTATACACACACCACTAACTATCCACTTACCTTAACCCAAACCCTAACCCTAAGGTCCGTCACTATTGTGCACTCACCTAACCCGCTCCCTAACCCTAACTCACCTAACCTTCCCTAACCCTCACATCCACACAATCGCACACATACCTAACCTGCACCCTAACCCTAACTCACCTAACCCACCCTAACACTAACATCCACACAATTGCATAATTACCTGAATCTGACCCGTAACTTTCTACCACAGCACTGAAAATACAGAAGCAACAGAAACGGACAACCAAATTCTTTCTCTGGGAAAAAAATCGGGTTTCTGTTGCTTTGATATTTTAAACATTCGCTCACATAAGTTTGATCAATCAGCGTTCGCTTTTTTAAGCGTTCGCTAATCTAATATAGACCCTTTTTTCTCAAGGGCCACTTGAAAAACTAGCTTGAGTTTTCTGGGAGGGGGAGAATTGTGATGATGCCAGCCCAGCTACCTGGAATTTTGTAAATAATTCTATGTCATTTGTGAATTTTGCTATGATTGATACAGAACTGTATGTTATGTATTGAGCTTCAAGAATGTAACCACAGTGTACCCTACTGGAAAAGAACAGAAATGTATATAAACTGTATACCTGTGCAAATGTGTGTTTTAATTGTAGAAGCTGGAACATACAGAGTTAACTTACAAAACTTCAAGAAAATAAGTTGGAATCAAAATGTTTTATGATGGTGTTATCTCTCAGTTTCAATGCAGCAATAGGTCACAATGTCTAGAGCTAGAAGTTTTTATATTGTCATGAACGTAATTTTAATTACTAGGTTTAAAATGTAAAGTGCTTTATTTCTTCCTAGCAGCTGCACATCTGAGAGATATGTACTTCTCACACAGAGATGATAAAATTCTGTTGGTATGTGTTAGCCTGGGAAATGAAGGCAGGTAACAAAGAGTGATGTCATCCAAGATGACCATGCAGAAATGTTTGACAGTAATTTAAGAACTCTTTCAGACAAAGGCTGTGCATTTTGGATATTGTCTTGGACCTAGAAAATGCATTCACCACTTCTGCCTGTGTGTTGCTCTGTAATCCTCAGAAAATGGATAGCTCAACCTTTCCATAGAGGACTTAAAATCCATCTGGAGTTAAAGAGACTTGAGTTGGAGGCCAAGCATTTGAAAATAGAAGCAACAGAGAGGCTGAGACATCTGGAGCTTGAGGAAAATGAGAAAATACAATATCTGAAGGCTGAGGAAAACGAGAAACTCTGACATCTGCAGGTTGAGGAGAATGAGAGGCAGAGGCAATATGAAAAGGAGATGCTGACTCTTCACCAGAGTCATCGAGGTAAAGGGTAAGGGAGTAATTGAACCCCAGAAGCAACAAAGATCAGTAAATGTCTTCCGCAATTTACAGAGGGGGATAATTCTGATAGTTTCATTCATATGTTTGAGAGGGTATGTAAACAGTATAATATTGACCAAGCATTCTGGGTATGGTTCCAGACCCCCTTACTCTATAGTAAAGTTGTAACTGCAATTTCTAAACTGTCGGATACCAATTGTTTAAATTATAATAAAGTCAAAATGTGTTTGCTAGAATGTTTTAAGTTAACACTTGAAACTTATAGGAAAAAGTTTTGTGAGCATAGACACAAGGCAAATGAAAGTGTGTGTGAATATGTTACTGAGCTAAGCACTTATTTTCATATGTGGGTGAGTGGATGTCAGGTCACCACTTTTGAAGGTCTGGCAGTCCTTTTGGTGAGGGAAGAAGCCCTTAGCACTTTACCTGGTATCATGAGAATCTGGTTAGCTGATAGACTATGCAGTACTACAGATGAGTTGGGGAAGAAGTGAGACCTATACCTAACAAGCAGGGCATCACTGCACAGGAAAGGGACACCCAGTTTTGCTCATGGGTCTAAGAGAACCCATGAGGTTCAGTCCAAACTGCCCCAACAGTGTCTGCCTGTAGCAGGGGATGCCACTAGTCTAGGTACACATTCAGGACTGAGGGTTAAATGTTTTAAATGCAACCAGTTGGGCCATGTAGCATATAGATGTCCATGGAGGCAGGGTGGAGAACAAAAGGTGGGAGAGCCAGTAAGTGGGAATGACAAAATGCCAACAGTAGGTTGTCTCAAGACAACAAGGGTACCAAACTACCACAAGATGTTATATCCTATCTTAGTGAATGGGAAGGAGGCCATGGCTAATAGACACACAGCCTCTGGCCTAGCACTAATTGCTTGTGCAGTGTACTCCAGTCAGAGGTTTAGGAGGGACCCCATTCCAATTACCTTTGGCTAGGGTTCACCTTGACTGGGAGGGTGGAAAAGGAAGCCAGCAAGTAGGTGTGTTTGAGGATTTTCCTGCAGATGTCCTGATAGGGAATGATTTTGATAATGCAGTATGGTGTGTGCATGCAGTTACACGCAGTCAGGCATGGAGAAAAGCATGTGGGTCTTGTAGCCTGGGGGAGACCCTGAGAGAATGCACACTTGCAGCCAGGACTGGTGAGGTGGTTACTTCAGAGAGGGAGCCAACTTGTAGCAGTGAGACTGAAGGTGAGCTACAGCTGCTTGTGGGTACTGATGTTCCCTTGGACAGAGTGACTGCAAGGGCAGAAGTGAGTAGTAGTACCCAGGCTGGAAGTGAAGCACTGCTGTCAGAGGATGCAGACTTCCTGTGGAAGGGGAGCTGAGAAGGGTTACAAAGAGACAGATGAGACAGGCTCAGCTCTCAGACCTAACATTACAAAGCCTGAGGGATGTAGCTAGTGAGGCCCCTGATTCTCAAGGGAAGATGGCATCTGTATACTGGGACAAAGGGTTACTGTATAGAGAGTGGACCCCTGAGGGAGGGCTAGAGTGTAGGGGAATACAATAGTTGGTAGTGCCAAGAGACTACCATCTGGCACTTCTAGCCATAGTCCATGATATTCCCTTTACAGGTCATATGGGGATAAAATGTACAAAGAGACATATTATGCAGAACGTCTATTGACCTGAGATTTCCAGTGATGTAACAGGGTACTGCAAGACCTGTGAGCAGTGCCAAAAGGTAGGCAAGTCAGAAGACAAGGTGAAAGCTTTTTTGATGCCTTTGCCTGTGATTCAGGAGCCATTTCAGAGGGTAGCTATTGATATTGCGAGGTCTCTGAGTACCCCAAGTTCCACAGGGAAAAAGTATATCCTAGTGGCAGTAGATTATGCTACCAGATACCCTGAGGAAGTGGCTCTCTCCTCCACTGTGGCAGAAAAGGTGGCAAATGCTTTGTTAGAGATTTTCAGCAAGGTAGGTTTCCCAAAAGAAATACTGACTGACTGAGGTGCCAATTTCATGCCAGACCTGCTGGCTTGTTTGTGGAAATACTGTGGGCTGAAGCACCTAAAAATTACCAACTACCACCCCCAGACTAATGGTTTTGTTGTGAGGTTAAACTCTACACTCAAGTCTATGCTATGGGCATTTGCAGACCAGTTTAAAAGGGAGTGAGACAAAAATTTGCCCCATCTGTTGTTTGCTTACAGAGAGGTTCCTCAGGAATCCACAGGTTTTTCACCCTTTGGGTTGCTGTATGGGCATAGGGTGAAGGGTCCTCTAGATTTGATATGAGTGGGTGGGTGAGTGTGAATCCTAAAAGGAGTCTGTTGTGGCATATGTCCTAAACCTCTAGACAAGGCTCAGGGAACTTATGAGCTTGGCCCAGGAGAACCTGTCAGAAGCCCAACAGCAGAAAAAGGTCTGGTATGACAGGAATTCTCAAGCTAGAGAGTATGCAGTAAGGCAGCAGGTAATGGTTCTCATTCCTGTCAGACAAAACACGCTGCAGGCAGCTTGGGAGGAACCCTACAAGGTGGTAAGATAGGTCAGTGATGTTAACTACATTGTAGAACTGCTAGGCAGGAGGCAGGGGCACAAATTGTACCATGTTAACATGAAGAAAACTTACCATGATAGGGATGCACTTGTGCTGAGTGTTTTCAGTGAATTTCAGGAGGAATCTGAGGGGGGTCTGGTGAATGATCTCAGTGAGGCTCAGACTGACACCTCAGTGGAAGGGGTAGCAATGTCACAGCAGCTATTCCCTATCCAAGTTAGAGAAATCTGAACAGTGCTACAGGTGTTTGGGGACAAGTTCACTGGGAAACCAGGGAGCACCCACCTGGTCCACCACCATGTGCATAGAGGATCCCAAAGGCCTTTTAATCAGGCCCCTTATACAGTACCTGAGAGAATCAAACAGACTCTGAGGGAGGAGATACAGGAAATGTTGAAACTAAGGGTAATTCAGGAGTCCAGTAGACCCTGGGCCTCACCAGTGGTGCTGGTACCAAAGAAGTATGGCAGCACTAGGTACTTTGTGGACTACAGGAAATTAGTCACACCGAGTTAGATGCTTATCCCATGCCTAGGACAGAAGAAGCCCTAGAGCAGCTAGGGTGGCCAAGTATCTTACCACTATTGATCTTACCAAGGGTTACAGGGCAGGTGCCTTGACTCCCAGTGCTAGAGAGAGGTCAGTCTTTGTGACCCTTTTTGGCTTGTATGAGTTCACGAAGATGCCATTTGGGATGAAAAATGCCCTAGCGACTTTCCAGACACTGGTAGATTGTATCTTAGCCAGAGCAAGAGATTTTGCCCTTAGTTACCTAGATGATACTGCCATCTACAGCCATTCCTGGGAAGAGCATCTTCAGCATGTCAGGGAAGAGCATCTTCAGCATGTCAGGGAGGTGCTGGGAAGACAACAGAGGGCAGGGTTGACCTTTAAGCCCAGCAAATGTCAGGTGGGTATGACACAGGTGTCCTACCTGGGACACAGAATGGGGTGTTAGAAGATGAGGCCAGAACCCTCTAAAGTGGAAGTCATTCAGGGATGGCCTGTCCGTGTTACCATAAAGCAGATGAGGGCATTATTAGGGACAGCAGGGTACTACAGAAAGTTTATCCCCAGTTATAGTACTATAGTTGCTCCCTGCATAGACCTAACAAGGAAAAACAGGCCGGATAAGGTAGTGTGGACCCCAGCATGTGAGCAGACATTCCAGAACCTTAAAGGAGCTTTGGGAGGACCCCCTGTGATAGTCAGTCCAGATGGAAGCAAAGAATTTGTTGTGCAGGTGGATGCTTCAATCCATGGGGTGGGTGATGAACTTAGCTACATTTCCTCAGATGGAGAAGAGCACCCAGTGGTATATCTCAGTTGTAGTCTCCAACCCTGACCGGAATGCTATGCAGCTGTAGAAAAGGAATGCCTAGCCATAGTGTGAGCACTGCAGAAACGTCTGCCTTATCTGTATGGAAGGAAATTCAATCTAGTTACAGACCACAATCCCTTAACATGGCTACATCGAGCCAGCCAGCAAAATGCCCAGTTACTAAGGTGGAGCCCATGATTGTAAGCATATGATATGACAGTTCAGCACAGCAGTGGGGTTAGCAATGCCAATGCAGCTGTGGTCTCAAGACAGGGAATGAGGAAAGGTATTCCCAGATAGGCTCAACCCTCTCAAGCAATGTTTCTCAAGGGGCACTTGAAAAACTAGCTTGAGTTTTCAAGGAGGGAAAGAATTGTGATGATTCCAGCCCAGCTAGCTGGAATTTTGTAAATAATCATTTGTAAATATTGCCATGATTTATACAGAACTGTATGTTATGTACTGTGCTTCAAGAATGTAACCACAGTATACCCTAACCAAAAAAATCAAAGCACACTGGAACACAGTAACCAAGGCTTCACGAGTAAAAGGCAGCAGTGTTTAATCTTGTTTTTAACACATAAAAACACAACAGTGTTTTCGTCCTTGTACATACAGGACTTCATCAGAAATACAATTAAAACCCATATTGTTCCTTATATAGTGAACCAATAAACAATTAACCATCTTGTACCCCTAGTAATTAATTAAACAATAAATATCCATGCAACCTTAATTGTCTACGTTAAAAATACATCTGCTTAGTACTACTTCAAACTTTAATATTAAATATTCTATGTAAAAATAGTGCTTTTTATTCAACCCATTAAAAACATGGTAAATGCACCCCAGTGTTAGCTTATTAGTTATAATGTTGTAATAAAAATTCAAAAAATAAAACAGAACTAAACTAATAAATAATATATACAAAATTGTATGCGTTCACTATGAAGTTAAAAACCACAACATTAGCACCATCTATTGGTTATATAACCACAATACATTTTAACCCAATATCTTGTCATAACAAAGACAAAAATAAATTACTTTATTTATTTAATAGGGACCTGGTTAGAGTTTAGCAGACCTAAGTTTGAGAACAGGGGCCAGTGAGACATATTCATTGAGCCCAGGTGTTCTATTGGCTTCTAATTTTAGTTGCCAAAATAGTTTTCTGAACTCAATGGTTGTTTCCCAAGGCCCCCCCCCGGGGGTCCAGTTCCACTTTTTCTATGACAAAGAAACCAAAACCTGCTTTTGTGCACTGAGTACTATGTTTGTAAAGGGCATTATTGAAGTTGTGTGTCTTAATGTCATTAAGGTGTTCATAAATACGTCGTTTAAATTTCCTATTTGTCTTACCTATATAGAAACACCCACATATTTTACAAATAGCAGTATATATTACCCTCATAGTATCACAATTACAGTACATATTAGTCTTAATACACTCAGTCCTACCTCTTTAGTTCACACTGTTTCCATGAAGAACCTATGGGCATTGTGTACAATACCGCACTTATATGTGCCTTCCCTTTGCTTACCCTGTTTTATTTTATGGTTTTTCTAACATGTCCTTTATGTTCTTACCCTTCCTATATGTAAATTTCAAAGGGTCCTTGAATAACTGCTCTAAATCTGAGTAATTTCTAAGCCTTTCCCAGTTCTTAGATACAATTCCCTAATGTGATAAGCATTACTACTGAAGTTCAAAAAGAAGTTCCACATCTGAGAGATATGTACTTCTCACACAGAGATGATAAAATTCTGTTGGTATCTCTTAGCCTGGTAACTGAAGGCAGGTGACAAAGAGTGATTTCATCTACGTTGACCCAGCAGTAATGTTTGATAGTAATTTAAGAACTCTCCCAGAGAAAGACTGTGCATTTTGTATATCTTGTCTTGGACCTAGAAACATCCATTCAGCACTTCTGCCTGCATGCTGCTCTGTAAGTATAATTTAGGTATAGTATTTCTTTTAGAGATAGATAGGAATATAGTAAAGATTAGTTTAGATGTTTTCTGTATTTATTTTAGACTGTCCTGCAATGTTGTTTTAAAATATTTCCTATGATTCTGAACTATGCAGTTACTGTGTTGTTTGAGTATTGTCTTGTTCTTTTATTATTTATTATTAAATTTATTTAAACCTGGGCAGCCACTGTGATGAAGCAGTTAGTGTTGCCGCCTCACAGCAAGATGTTCTCCGGTTCGATTCTCGGCTGGGGTGCCTTCTGTGTGGAGTCTGCATGTCCTCCCTGTGGTCGCATAGGTTTCCTCCGGGTGCTCCGGTTTCCTCCCACATCCCAAAGACATGCTGCAGGTGGATTAGACACTCTAAATTGGCCCTAGGTGTGAGCGTGTGTGTGTGCCTTCTGTGAAAGGTTGGGTGCTGGGATGGCTGACACCGTAAAAATTCCACTGCCAATCATGAGTGGACAGATGATCCACTGTGATAACCCCTGACCGGGAAAAGCCAAAAGAAGAAGATTACATTTATTTAAACCTATCTTTTTGGCTGATATTTATTAGACATATTTAAGGTCTGAGAGTACTTGCATGTGTATTTGGTGACACTGTGCAGGTCACTCATAAATAGCCTTAGTCTTGGTCACACTTACCATTTGGATAATAGTAACATTACACAGTAGGATTGGCCACCCTTTGTAAGGGCCTTTAAGTAGCTGATAAGTAGGGGATAGTGGCAGTGCTAACTAACTTATAGTCTGAGCAGAAGGGGGCATAGCTAGTAAACCTGTGCCAGCCTTCCCCAGGTGTGTGTGTGTGTGTGTGTGTGTGTGTGTGTGTGTGTGTGTGTTTGTGTTTGTATATAAATCAAATCTCAAAGTGTGTGTGTGTGTGTGTGTGTGTGTGTGTATGTCAGCTACTGGGGGCAGGGACACAAAGCACTGGTTGGACAGAGTGGGTGCTGGAGGTCTTGGCTTGACCCCTCAGCTGAGATCTTAACCCAGTAGCTGTGCCAGTGGGGAGTCCTATTGGGGATCTGGAGAAAGAGGGAGAAACTAACCTCAGACTGGCTGTGATCTCTGTGTGCTCTTAAGGGAAATTGTACTTTACTGTGTGTGTACTTGTTATCCTCCCATTGTATGGATGTCACTCACTGTTGCCAGTGTTGAGAATCAAGAGTTCTTGATTACTGGGTCAGTGCAGGGGCATCACAACAGTACCTCAGTTGGGCCTTGTCAGCAAATGTATGAAACTAGGAATAAACCCATTTATAACTGTCTCACTGATAGGACCCAGGAGGTCAGAACCTATCCACCTCCACAAACAGGTCAGTCACCAGTGGAGTCTCCCAGAGCTCTGTGCTAAGCCGTCTCCACCTTGGCATCTACTTCTCATATGTCAAAGCCAAATGTCAGAATCCTCTGGATAACCTAGTTCACAGATGACTGTAAACTGGGAGCTGTCACTGAATCCCCCAAAGAGAAGAACATCCTACAGGAAGGTTTAACACAGACAAATGCATGGTGCCAAAGCCATGGCTTAAAACTCAATATCAAGAAATGCATTACAGTACTTTTTGAGAAATCAACCAGCTTGAGTAACTGTCATCAGTAAAACATCCCTAAAAGTTGATTCAGTTGTCAGGAATCTGGGAACTAATGTTGATAGTAACCTAACCTTCGACCAACATGTATCCAAGGCAGTAAGAAAATCCTTCTATGTTGCTTAATTTATAAGCAAAGTCTTGGCATTTATGTTCAGAGAGGTCATCATACCACTGTACTTGGCCCTCATCAGACTCATTGTAGAGTATAATGCCCTCTTCAGTATGTCAAAGATTCCTTGGAAAAAGAATACAGGGAGTAAATAAAATGTCCTACAGTGATCATCTCAAAGCCTTGTCTCTTTACTCGATATCCTACAGACTTTTGAAAGGTGATCTTTCACTAGCATTCCTGGACCTTGTTTTAAAGAAACTTTTACACATCTGCAAAACAAACAACATCAAAACTATTAGATTAAAAGAGCTAAATTTTATTTGTGACATAAATAGGACATGCTGGAGAAACAGATATGTTTCTCAGAGAATTCCCATTCTCTGGAACAGGTTCCCCATCAACATGAAGCAGAATATTTAAGCATAACTTGGACCAGTGGGTGGGTAATCAGAAATTCAGCCCTGGTCTGATGCTTATATCTCTGAAGGACAGAGGCAATCAGTAAATACTCCATATATAAATCATATGTGTGGGTCGCATTCAGGTTGCAGGCATCTAGTGTATGTTAGCATAGTACATACCTATAAACCAATGAACCTATGTGGGAAGAACTCAAATGCTCATTTGCTTCATATTTTCAATCAAGCTGCTCTATTCAGATAGTCTCGGATTTTTAACATATTAATATGCTGAACCATAAAACCATCAATAAAAAAATTGTCTGCATCTGTTATAACTACCTATTGCAGTAGCTACTCAATATCATGCATCTGATAATACCATCCTGCTATATTTGCTTTCAGCTTGGAGCAATGCATTTGTTACTAAACACTGGTTAAAAATAAAACAAGACAGATGGAGTGGTTTCCTCAAGAATTTTGTTATTCTAGAAACATTCACAAAAAGTTAGAGAGTTTTAGCATAATTTGGTAATCTATGGAAGTTACTTAATTTAATATGTTATAAATTAAATAAGCTTGCTTATTGTCTTACTTTACTCTCTGAAAGTGTCAGTGACTCCATGTTAGTCATTTTCAGCTTCTCTTTATAACAACATCTGAGTTACTAGGCTCCATTAGAAACATAAGCATTTTTTGTTGGCTTTTCTATACAGCTTCCAACAGGAAATAAGGTTTAAAGGGAAATATTGGCTGTACAGGAGAAGTCTGTACTTGGGTTTGAAATTTATTGCTTTAATTTCAAATATTCTAACCCCGGGATTCATGAAGCTCGGCACAAGGCCGGTGTAAGGCCTGCGCCGGCGGTGCAGTGAATAGTCGGCGTAGTAGCGCCATATGCATAGTAATGAGTGCGCGCCGCAACCACAGACACGTGCGTAGGTTACGTGAGCGAGCCCAAGTAGGATGCGTCCGGAGGCGTGGCTAAGCCGGCAGGCGATGAGCAACCTAAAGTGCTGATTTCCACAGGCCGCCCATAATAGTAATGGCACCAGCCAGGGCCCGTGCAGAATGAAACGCACGCAGAGTATGCAACATAGTACCCGTCCCAACAAAACGGAGAAGCAAACACAACCCATGAAGCCCTAAGTGTACCCGTCCAAGGAACAAAGGATACGCATAATACCGTGTCCGTCCCGCAATGCACTGTCAGTGAGCATACCCAGAGAAGGTGTACCGCAGCATGTCAGCGCGCCGCACCGACATAGGAGTAGCCACATGGGCATGGTCACCAGGGTTACCAACTGTCCCACTTTGCTATGGACAGTCCCTCATTTGACAGTTGTGTCCTGCCAAAAATCGAAAAATGGCAAATGACCTGAGATTTCCGGACAAAAATATTCCCTCAATATACCTTTAATAGTAGCATAAAACATATATTTTGTATTTGAAACACATACATGGCATAAGAAACAGAATAAGCAACCCAAATGCTATGAGAATAACCATATATTTTGGCAAAAAAGTGAAGTTCTGTCATCTCTACTTGCTGTGGGTATGTGTTGTCCTGCAAAATCCGATGTTTCCACAAAAGATGTCCCACTTTGGGCATTGGAAAAGGTGGCAACCGTAATGGTCACCAGCAGTAGTGAGAGTACACAGCCGGGTAGCCGTGTCGACATAACAACAAGAAGGAACCAAGATACCCTAAACACAGGCAAACATGTGCATAGCAACATGTACCACACCCAGCAACGTGCTCGCATACACAGGACGGCGTATGTCTCAGCGTAATATCCAGAAGCAGAACCCATGCATGCAAATGTAATACACAATAGCCCCATTATAGCATGTAACCCCCACCCATGTACGACCGTGCACCCAACCCAGCTAGCAGCCTTGCGCAGCTACACACCTACACACAATGGGCATACCTGAAATGTGGTAAGAAGTATTGTCTTAGGCAGTGCCACGCGGGCAAATATGTACCCCACATGTTAACAACCCACCTCAGGTACAGATATGCAAATGGCTGCATGTGAATGTGTCGGCAGAATGTGTACATCCCGCATGTGGTATGGACCCGTCCAAACCCCATAGGCTTGCACACGCCACGGTGCACATAACTGTACACATGTGGACAAGTCGGGATGTTCAACCACCGTACCGATGATTAGCTATGCAGACATGTCAAACACATATAGCGGAACATCTGCCTACCAAACAGGACGTCCTAACAGGGGAAGGTGGGACATCACATGTGGAGAGTAGCGTTGCCGGACGGCCAAACACCCACGGCCAAGGCAAAGGACGGAATAACATGCATATGGCCGGATGGATGTTGTTAGAAAAATATATATAGAAACACACATGAAGTGCCAGTTTAGAAGCAAAATAGTATATAATGCATTGTATTCTACTTTACAATATGGCAGTAGAAATGATCTTGCATGTAATTGGCTGAAGCTTAGCTGCAGTGTGATTGAACTCTGACCCTGGCAGTAACCAGTTCAGCAGGCTTATGTCTGTCAGCATTAATTATCTGCTGGGTTAGAGAAAAATAAATGTATGTACATGTATAACTTCCTCCCTTCCACTGAGGAGGATGGCCTTGTGAGCTCTATCGAAGATAGAGTACAACTCCTTACCAGAGAGACAAAGGAACGTATTAAGAAATGAACTGACTATTGTATCCGAACAGTCCAGGGTCCTTGAAAGAGCAGCAATTACAGAAGGACACTGTAATTGACCAGGTGCCTTGCAAGGCTGTGTTATTCTCATGGGAAAACATTTTAAAAGCATTACCTCAGCACCCTCGTATGAATAGAATATTGCGGACCATAGTGATGGAAATGCCCTGTGACTGACCACGTCAGTAAGGTGGGCAAAAGATGATTGTAAACACTATATAAACAAATTGCTTCCTGTATAGAGTCAGACAAAACTCTTATACTTGTACTGTATAGTTTTTTGCCTCCCAGTGTACACTACTAAAACGTTGTGAACCTGAGCTTCCTGTGTTATTGACTGTCAGTTAGAAAAGCCTACTGATTTCTACAGTCTGATTTTAACAACGTATTTGACATTGTGGTCCTTCTTAGCCAGAATTCCCTTGGTAAGCTACAGGTCAGAGTGCATGGGTGGTAAGAAATGTGCGCAGGAGAAGTTGCCTAAATGGTTCTTCATGAGTGAAAAGACCTCTGACTGAATTGTTGTGTGTAAAGAGGCTGTCCACTTTCTGATCTGTGGCTGAAAAGCGGAAAACTGGATCCCAAGAAGAAAATGTGCAGTCATAAACGGGAGGCTCAGGTAAGGAGAGTTTGCCTCTTTGTCTCTGTTGTAGATCAGGGACCAGGCTACATTGTGTTTTTGTTAACATTTGTGATAGCAGGTCGAAGACCAATTCAAGTAGTTATACATTTGGACATAGATCAGGGGAACACAGAGCAGAGTAAACAGTCATTGTAGACACTACAGTGGATACAGGGAAGGAGATACCATGTGGTACGAGAGAAGGGTTATGTAACAGTCGTTTAGAAGACACGGGAAATTAGTGCACTAAGAGATCGCGAGATCCGCCTTTGACGGATGATGCGAAGTATATGCAATTGCAGAGAGCAGATAATGTGAGATATTTTGCAAAATGGGGTAATAAATATGACTTTGATGGTATATTAGACAAAATATCATTAGTGAAACATTGGAATCACTTAAAATATGACGCAGATGTTCTAGGGTTACCACCTGTCCCCCACTTTGCGAGGGACAGTCCCTCTTTGGGCAGTTGTGTCCTGCAAAAAAACTGAACAAATGGCAAATGTCCTGATATCTTAGGACAAAAATATTTCCTATATTCTCTTTAATAGTTGCATAAAACAGTTATTTTGTATCTGAAACACCAAAATATTATAATAAACAGAATAAGCAACTCAAATGCTACAAGAATAAGTTTGTATTCTGGCAAAAAGTGAATTTCTGTCCTTTGTACTGGCCGTGGGTATGTTTTGCCCTGCAAAATCTGACGTTCCTACCAAAAACGTCCCACTTTGGGCATTTGGAAAGGTGGCAACCCTAAGATGTTCAGGTGAAAAAACAGCGACATTTGGGTATCCCTCAAGCACATAGGTGGATTGAGGTAGTGAACCGAAGGGAACAGAAGACTAAAAATGCGAAAGCATCATACGTAGACAAAGAAGATAATAATACAGTAGTAGCGACGGCCCCTCCCCCTCCGATACCACATCCAGGATATGAAGCGGGAGGGCAGGCTAGTCCCCCCCACGTTATCCTGTGGCAACAGAGGTATCACAACAACCATTTGTAAGAGAAGCTATTGAAACTAGATCCCGAACATGTAAAACACCTAGGGACACTCAACTAAGAAGAGAGTCACTAGAACAGAGTGAGGAAATCTGTCAATTAATTGAAGTACCGAACCCTCAGGCAGGACAGGAAGGCCAGGACCCAACTCCCCTAGTGTATAGACCGTGGACACCGGAAGATATCCAGAAAGTTACAGAGGGAATTCCCCATCCACAAAGTAATCATGAAAAGTTTATACAACATTTACAAGGTATGCGAATGAGTTACCACTTAAATGGGGAAGAAGTAGAGAAGGTGATTAGACAAATAATAGGTCCAGACTGGCACATGTTTTGTGTCATCCGGAATGCTCGTGACGTGCAACTTAAACCACTCCCACATAGTGACGCAGAAGTAGACACCACGTTGAAGGGTCTTATGGACCGAATTACCGAAAATTGGAAACCTAGAGCAGATTGGACTTGTATTAATCAGTGCATACAACAAGATAATGAAACTGTAGATGGATACTATGGTAGATTATTGGAATGTTTCAATAACCATAGTGGCATGCTTATTCCTGCAAATCTGAAAAATGATAGTGCATATGAACAACAGTTGAAAAATGCATTTTCGAACGGTAGCATTGCCCCTATCGGTAGCTATATTACAAAGCATATGATAGATCACCGAACGAGTAGGCTACAAGCCGTACTGGAGTATGCTAGGCTTGCTGAAAGACATCTTAACAGTAAGAAGAAAAGGAAGACGCAGGTCTTCACAGCTGAAGACGGAGCAGAAGTCTTTGTAGTACAGTCAGGTAAAAAGGGTAAGAGAAACACTCAGGGCAATAAACGCTCTGACAGAGACTCGGAGGTGTTTGAGGAAAGAAAGAGAAAAGGTGAGTGCTTTAACTGCGGGAAGAGGGGACATTTAGCAAGGGAGTGCAGGTTGAATAAAAAAATGTCTATGGAAGGGAAGGATCGGAGTGATGAGGATTGACTATATGACAGTCATAACGTTCAACAGTCATCAGGACAGACTAATGGGCAGGGAGAAAATGTAAACGCAGTAGAAGGAATAAAGGAAGTGCAAACAGATGTAGAAAATGAGGAAAACGAAGTACTAGAATTAGCCCTGTTCAGCTTGGAGCTCTATTTGGCGGACACAAAACCGGAAGTTACACGTCTGGTGGAGGGGAAGGATGTGATATTCCTGTGTGATTCAGGAGCATCACGAACTTTGATACACCCTTCAAAGTTACCGGAACACTCAGAATCACCTGACTACATATTAGTGAAAGCAGCAAACGGGCAGCTATACAGGGAACCACTTTCCCATGATATAGCAATAACTGACCCTGTGTCAGGTATGACCCAGAGAAGTAAAATAGTACTTTCTGCAAAATGTCCAGTAAATATACTGGGGAGAGACATTATGCAGCTCTTTGGCATAGCAGTAGTCCCTACCAAGAAGGGTATGGAGGCACAAAGGCAAATGGATACTTTTGTGGTGCGAACGGAGGGTTAATCCCATAATTGGTACAGGCAGGACCTCGTCACGACTGGTCCAGGGGCAGTAACCGAGGAACTGATGAACGTAGCCATCAGTAAGGTACGCTCCCTTCACACTGATCAGCAGCATTTGTTACATTGTACTCTGTACTATTGTAGCACACCAGGGCCTGATAAGGAATATGAGCAAACATTGTGCAGACATCCTGCCAATAGACTAGTGTTACGAACCTTGTACTGGGATACTGAGGGTAATAGTGTGCTGAGTTGTTCATTACCACAGGAATTCATGGGACTATATAAGTCCAACAGGCCACCGCATGTCAGTGTAACCAAACATAGAAATGTCAGATGGGTGGACCAGGGTGAAAAAGTGACACGATGGGAAAGGCAAATCGACTTACAATTGTCACAACAGGGACTACAGAAGCAAAATGTAAAGTGGCTAACGCAAGCACGTCCAGCTGTACACTTACAGCAGAGTGAAAACAGCTGATCGGTGTTCCTGTTAAAAGAAGGAGAGAGAGCCTTGTGTGACATATCAAGCACCCTTTGGTCAACAGGGAAATCAGATGTAGGGCTTATTCGGACAGCACGTCCAGTAACCATTACACCGAAGTCAGCATTTAGACCGCCAAAGAAATAATACCCTTTGAGGAAGGATGCAGAGCAGGGAATCAAGCCTATCATAGCGGCATAACTCAAGAAAGGGATACTGGTAGAAACGTCAGATTCACCATGCAATACCCCTCTATCTCCTGTTAGAAAAGCAAATGGGGAATGGCGGATGGTACAGGATTTACAAGCTGTAAATCATGCAATACTACCTAGGGTACCGATGGTGCCAGACCCACACACTATATTGAATGATATGAACCCGCAACAGAAGTATCTTACCGTGGTAGATATAAGCTATGCTTCCTTTTCAATACCTATACATCCAGATAGTCCGTATTGGTTTGCATTTACATTCAGGGTAACAGATACACCCATACTCGGCTACCGCAGGGATACTGTGAAAGTCCAACAATATTCGCACAGGAGATGGCTAGCAACCTGCCGGGGTTTACTCCACCCGGGTGCAGTCAAGTTCTACTTTATGTGGATGACATCCTGCTTGCGGCCCCTACCCAGCAGCAATGTAGGGAAGATACAATAGCATTATCGAAATATTTAGCAGAACAGGGACATAAAGTAAACAAGCATAAATTGCAACTTCGGAGAATACAGGTCAAGTACCTGGGATATGTGGTATCCAAGGAGGGTAGAACATTAGATGAAGATAGGAAGGCAGCAATTTCACAAGCACCCAAGCCAACTACCAAGAAGGGAATGATGTCCTTCCTGGGACGACTAACTTTTGTTGAAGCTGGTTACCAAACTATGCTTTTGAATCGGCTCTATTGTCTGCTTTAATCTTTAATACACCTATGGCAGCACAAGATATACTACACTGGATTCCAGTAGCAGAAACAGCTTTCTGCAGACTAAAATGATTGATAGCTTCATCATCTGTTTTAGGTCTCCCGAATTATCATAACAGATGTTTTCAGACTGTAGATTGTAAGCAGGGATATATGACGTCAGTCTTGACGCAACAGCATGGAAGTAAGCAACGCCCCATAGCTTACTACTCATCGCAGTTGGACCCAGTGACACGGTCATTGCCACATTGTGTACAGGCAGTTGTTGCAGCAGCCATGGCAGTACAGGCTTCGGCATCAATGGTATTATTCCACCCTCTCATTGTGAGAGTGCCTCATGCAGTTGCGATAATTTAGCTGCAAGAGAAATTAGCATTCCTGACCCGTGCTAGACATCTTTCTTGTTTGACCATACTCCTGAGTCAACCTCATATGGTGATTGAACGTTGTACAACATTAAACCCATCAACGTCACGTCCAACACCTGTGTATGGCACACCACACAGTTGCCTACAGGAAATGGAGCAAATAACTTTACCCAGACAGGATATTACTGATATACCCTTAGATGATGCAGAGGTGACAGTTTATGTGTACGGATCATGTAGAAAGGGTCCTACAGGAAAGAATCAAGTAGGTTATGCAGTAGTTACTGATATTGAGATTGTAGAAGCCCAACCCCTGCAGCATAACTTGTCTGCTCAAGCAGCAGAATTGATAGCTTTAACACGTGCTTGCACTCTAGCGAAAAACAGATGTGTGGACATATATACCGATAGTCAGTATGCTGTCTCTACAGTGCATGTTTATGCGCAGCAGTGGAAGAATAGGGGAATGATAACATCCACTGGTAAACCGATTAATCATGCGCAATTGATCTTGAATTTATTAGATTCCATTCAGTTACCTACTAAAGTAGCTAATTGTAAATGTGCAGCTCATACAAAGCAACAGGATAAGATTACGAATACGATAATGCACGAGCTGATGCAGCTGCAAAACAAGCAGCCTCACACTCAGAAACTTTCTTTTGAATGAGGAATGACAATCCTCAGAGATTCTAGATTTAGAAATGTTAGAAACAATGCAAACATCAACTACGAAAGCAGAAAAGCAGACGTGGGTAAGACGAGGAGCAATCCTTGAAGACGGACTGTACATCTCCAAAGTGAGAAAGCCAATATTAACGTCTAATTTATTTAGATATGCGGCTTTGTTGAGCCATGGGCAGAGCCATGTCTCAACAGGGGGGATGGTACAGTTGGTTAACAGAATATTCCAAACATACGGAATTAGGAACCACATACAAACATTTTGTGCAGCGTGTCATATTTGCAGTAAACATCATGCACAGGGAGCATTCCAACCGAGGGAGTTTACCTACACCACCATATCCGTTCCATACTATTTGTATGGAGTTTATAGAGCTGAATAAATGTGAAGGGAAGAAATACTGTTTAGTGATTATAGATATGTTTTCAAAATGGGTAGAAGCATTTCCAACCAGGAATCCAGATGCAGCAACAGCGGCAAAGGCCCCAGTAAAATAAAGTATCCCTAGATCTGGCATACCGGAAAGAAGCTACAGTGACAATAGAACACATTTTGTGAACCAGACAATCCAGCAACCTGGGTGATTCTTTGGGATTTCCTTGAAGAATCATTGCACGTACCACCCACAGTCAGCATGACTGGTGGAGAGGTACAATGGGATTTCGAGAAATAAGTTGAGGAGGTTGATGAGTGACACCCAGACGAATTGTATTTGCTGTCTACCTCTAGCATTGCTGAGCATGACAACAGTTCCAAATGTAAAGGGTTTGACCCCCTTGGAAGTAGTATTTGGAATGGCATATTATGTGCCACAGTGGAAAGCTCTCATGCCTGCAGAGCTGGAGGTCGATGGCTCATTAGCCAGTTACATGAGAGGATTGTTAACCAATAACACTGTTTTGCAGTTAAACTCTTTTTCAGATCAAGAACAAATGAAGCCGGACGCAGAGCTGACTCCAGGATCCTGGGTGTGGTTGAATGTTATCCAAACAAGTAACCGGACGAGTCCAACGTGGGAAGGTCCATACCAGGTACTGTTGGCAACGCCTACTGCAGTAAAGGTTGCGGAGAGGTCGTCCTGGGTTCACCTGACCCTTTGCAAACCGTTAAAGAATATCTAGTCTGATTTACATGTCATAGCCGATATACCACAGAGACAGAATGACCAGGGGCAGAGTGTATAACAATACAAAGCAACCCCAAAGACATTGGTTTACTGTCCTACTGATCATACACCTATTAACCATGTTTGTGGTGACTTTTCTTTTGCTGGGATCTTTCCTGCATATAACTACACAGATACAAATAATGAAACGTGATGAACTGGCCACAGATTGGCATCCAAACCTCAACACATACCTAGCCATGAAGCGTGTGCATGTAGAGACTATGAACATTTCAAATTGCTGGGTTTGTACTGCCATACCTACAGCATATGGAGGACTTTTGATGTCTGCTGTCCCCTTGGGGATAAATTGAGACTTGTGAATATCTACCTTTTGATACAGGTTCTGTGAGATCACAGGACAAAGTGGCACTGTACTTACCTGTTACACAAAAAGGAATTGTTTGTTTTTATAAACATGATGCAGTCCAAGTTGGTGGGAGTAATTGTAACATAACTGTGTCTTACAAATGTCATATAAAAGCCAAAGATCACAGTACTAGTTGTAGCACGATTTATGATTCGTATTTAAGCTTAATGAGAACAGTGTGGAAAGATGTGCAGAAACATCCTGAATTGTATAAACAGTTGTCTGTTATAGACAGGAAAATGTTACATGCAGAGTTAACCCGCATCAGTAGTAAAGTAGAATATTGTTATTTTGTTTGTGGGGAAAAAAGCATATCAATGGTTACCTGAGAATTGGTCCGGCAGTTGTTTTTTGGGTTATCTGGTTCCAGCCATAAGACATACTGCAGAATTGCCTCTGGGTACGATACGAAATGTAAGAGATATAGATCGAAGAACTGGGAACTCAGTCGAGAAACCTACTAATCCAGTGGGTGAAATCGAAGCTGTTTGGAAAGATCATTCTTCTGTAAGAGATAAAGGAAAATTGACTCCTATGGACTTGAGTGACAGTGTTATATCCTGGGCTGGAATAATCCCAGCTTATGGAGCAGTGAAATCAATCAGGGAACTGAGGAAGTTGTCAAAACCTCTCAAAGTAATGAGCAATGCGACTTTTCCGCTCTCGAACTTGTGACTGATGAACTGAATGCAATGAGAACTGTTGTGCTACAAAATGTAATGGCTCTTGACTGCACCCTGGTGGCGAGAGGTGGTACGTGCGCGCTTATCAAAGAAGACTGCTGTGCGTATATACCACATAATAAGCACGATATCAATGACCACCTAGAGGTAATACAGCAGGTATCAGCCATGGCGGAACCAGGCCCAAACCCACTGACGAACTATTTCCAGAAACCATTTGGTGGATGGGGTTCACTCATAATGAATATCTTGATTGCCATTTGTGTTGTTTTGCTCATATTGGGAGCATGTGTCTGTTGTGGGATACCTTGTATGAAAGGATTAGTTAGGGACTCTGTTGACGTATCTGTAACCGAGACTATGTATCAAGACCTGGAGTGGAATTTGTTAATACCAAATGAAATTCTTTCTGAAATGTAAAACAAATGACTTGCCTAGTTAAAAGTTCCAGAGAGGAAGAGGCTAGGGAATGAAATAATGTTGTATATGTTTCTGGATAGAATAAAAGCATTAAAAGGAGGGAGAATGTTAGAAAAAGATATATCTAAACATATATGACGTGCTAGTTTAGAAGCAAATAGTGTATAATGCATTTTATTCTATTTTACAATATGGCAGTAGAACTTATCATGCATGTAATTGCCTGAAGCGTAGCTGCAGTGTGATTGAACTCTGACCCTGGCAGTAACCAGTTCAGCAGGCGTATGTCATTCAGCATTAATTATCCGCTGGGTTAGAGAATAATAAATGTATGTACATGTATATCTTTCTTCCTTCCACTGAGGAGGATGGCCTTGTGAGCTCTATCGAAGATAGAGTACAGCTGCTCACCAGAGAGACAAAGGAACCTAGTAGGAAATGAACTGACTATTGTATCCGAACAGGCTTGGAACCTTGACAGAGCAACATTTACAGAAGGACATTCTAATTGACCAGGTGCCTTGCAAGGCTGTGCTATTCTCATGGGAAAACATTTAATAAGCATTACCTTAGCACCGTTGTATGAATAGAATATTGTGGACTATAGTGATGTAAATGCCCTGTGACTGACCACGTCATTAAGGTGGGCAAAAGCTGATTGTAAACACAATACACATAAAGCTGCTTCCTGTATAGAGTCAGACAAAACTCTATACTTGTACTGCATAGTTATTTGCCTCCTGGTGTACACTATTAAAATGTTGTGAAACTGAGCTTCCTGTGTTATTGACTGTCATTTTGAAAAGCCTAATGAGTGTTACAGTCTGATTTTAACAACTTAATTGACAGATGTGTATGTCATAGCATGGGAATAGGCCAAGCCAACCACCACAATCGCCATGTGTACCACATACAAACAGCCAGTAACACGCAGTAGTAATGCATGAAGGCATACACGACTGTGGGAATAGCACAGGACATATGGCACGTGCCAAGTGTAGATGCATGACACAAAACCCCAGGATGGGGCTCCTGCAAAGAGGAACATGTGCCAACCACACCTCCCACAGATGTACTGGCAATGAAAACACATGCCAAACACACAGCAACACTACCGTCCATCCCACGACCATCAGCGGAGGCTGGTCAAAGACCACCATGACGCGCACAAACAGGGACACGGTAACCGTTGCCTTAACACCCCCATAGGCCAAAGAATAATAGAATGGACATATGCATGTAATGTTGTGAAGGATGTGTGGTAGTCCTCAGTATCACAGTGGTAGGGACACAGATACACTGTAATCAACCGTGACGTATGTGCACTGTAGACAGCATACCTGCAGGTAATACAGAGGACAATCACGTGCCACAGAAATATACACATGAGAAAGAGGATAGGGATAGACAAGTGTAATGGGACAAACTATGAACATAGGTTCATAGGTCCATAGGTACAGGGTAGGCTATCTACCCAAGGTCAGCCATAACCCTAGTCCATAGTTAGGATTCCTTTGCCAACCTTCCGTCCAGAGATAAAATGCCTATGATATTGCCGTACCTCTGTCAAGCAGTGATAATGATGTAATCCCTGGGGTATATCTGCAATCCCCCATCCAACGGACAAGATCCCCCTTGAACAAGGCTAGCAAGGATCTCTGCCTCACATGTACTGTGATGTAGATCCACAGCATAGTGAGTGTCTGGGTGACGTATGTGTCACTCCAACACATCCTATTAATGACCGCGTCAAGGTTCACGTCACCTGCCCTTGTGGTTCCAAGGGATGTAGATACAGTAGGTGAAGCATAGACATGACATATGGGTCGACATGGCCTCGTATGTCAGGCACAGGTCAACACCGAACAAGAGGTATGTGACCGAATGGAGCAGGGGTCCTAACAGTGGGGCAGCATTTCACAAATCCCTGACACCCTGCATCTGTATGACAATTAACCTATGAGGCCTTCCCAGCTGCTGTAGGTGTCAGGTCAGATACCCTCCGAATGGGGCAATGTACTCAATCATAGGTGTAACACGTAATGAGTACAAGGAGACAATGACCTACCCTGATCTAGATGTGAATCCCTGCACAAACAGGTGGGCAATGTAGAAGTCCTACCGAACCACGATAGCAACGTGTGTGTTGAACGAATGGTGACCGACAACCTGTGTCCCCTGATCCCTGGTAATTACCCCGTGCTCAGTGGACTGCCACCCATATGCCGGACAGGGGTGACCTCGTTCTCCTCGACGGGTATGATTTTGCATTACCTTGCATTTAGCTGTAGGCCATGTCCCTGACAGCAGATATGCATATCTGGGAGGCCCCTTTGAAGGATATCTGTGTCAGATGTCCGTCCCACTATGGCACCGGTTCGCAGTCATCTACAAACAATGTCACCCATAACACCCCTGTGTGTGCCTGTACTGTGGAAATGTAGATGTAGAAGAGGAGTGGACCCAGGGCAGAGCCCCGTGGGACACCGCCTGCGACAGGCAGTAGGTCCGACATGCTGCCAGCAACTATGACCGTGGGCCGTGTCACATAGCCAGTTTACAACCCATCCTGCGATGTACGTGTTCACATCCAAGCCGATGGGTTTATCAATGATACCCGAGGGGGGTATTGTGTTGAAGGCCTTTGCCAGGTCGAGGTAGGCTGTATGGACTGCAAGACCCCCATCAATGGCCTCGGTGACTGTCCCGAAAATGTCAACCATGCTTTAAACGCATGAACCGCCCCTGACCAAGCCAAACCGGGTTGGATGCAAAGTATGCAGGTCCCCTATGCCTTCATCTACGAGCCGCAGTATGATCCCTTCCCATGTCTTTGCAGATAGGTCTCCTCATGGTAATGGGACAGTAATAACCAGGGTCAGTGGAGGCATTGGCCCTGTGACGTGGGACTACAGTCGCCGTGCGACACAACCCGGCACGCTACCGAGGTGAGGCTAGAAATAAACAGCTGTCCTAACTGTGGGTCTAATTCCTCAATGAGATCGTGGAGTACACAGTCGGGTCACCAGCTGGTCCCATGGATGCTATGTTCACTACCCTGGAGAGAGCATGTTCCACCCGTCGTCACAGAACATTTCGGGACCACAAACCGCCGGTACAGACATCTCTTCACGTGTGGCGCAGGCTGTGGAGATGTCTTCACCGAACCTGTCAGCCCGTATGTTGGCAATGTGTGTATGTTGAGTAAACTCCACATCATCGTGAACCCAGTCAGAGCATATGTGGGAGTGACCTCCCAGGTGTCCAGCATAGCAAATGAAGGCTGTATGATTGTCAGCCAGGTCCATGGAGATATATCTGTGGAACGTGCCCGGACCATGTCATGACAGCCTGTAGCTCTACACATATAATGACCAAGGGTGTCATACCTCACAAGGTGTCTGCTCTGCCTTGTAGTAGCCACCTCCTCTCATTGTACAGCTTGTGTATGGCTGGGGTACACCACACTGGATGCTTGGCATTGGTACAATGAACCACAGTTGGGTAAGGGAATGCCTGATCCATGCAGTCCTGTAGGTACCGGCAGACGCCATATGTAAGTGATGCAGTGGCTGCAGTACTGTTGACCACTGGCTCAGGGTCCTTAAAGGAGACCACAGTAGTGTTCAGAATTGTGAATTCGGCCTTTGAGAAAGCCATGTGTATGGTAACCGGCAACACCCACAGCAACGGATGTCAATAGCAGAAGCCATTGTCCAAATAACATACATTAACTTCGGCATGACAATATGTATTATTATACATGTATTGACACGTGTCTGCTAATTACATTTGCAAATGGCCGTTAAGACCGTGCCAAAGTGTCCGTGATTTACCTAGTCTGGAGGTGTCGTTCCGACAATAAAGTGGCGATACTTTCCAACCGGGACCTCTGGGGATTAATTAAAGCGGTTGTTAACCTGCAACATTGGATGTACACCATTTGGTTCCGGTCTCGGAAAACATGGTTTCCGTAGCACTACACACTATGGGTAGTCAAGCAGACATCCGCGATTGGTGAACACACAGCAGCAGTCAAACCCACTGGCCACACGGACACAGTCCGACAAGCTCTACACTTTACATATGCACATTGGTGTCCATTGTAGGACCCAAAAATTTTCCCGTACGGAATGCGTGCCAGCCTTCATCGCCACCCACGTGAACCGATAGTCGTGACCATGTCACAGCTAGACATATGCACCGCAAGCGTGTTCAATGTTGATGATAGCTGTCCATGAAATGCAGCACATATGCACAGAAATCCCCAGAGTTCCGAGTCCATAGAAGTGCGTCCACATCACAGTCCCGCACACATGAAGGATGTGTAATGGGTACTGTCGACTGTTGCAGTCAAGGGATCCTGGGTATGTAGAAACAGGGCTCGGTGTTGTTTGGCAGGTAATCCTTTGTCCGCCCCGTGGGAGGGATGTGTGCTTAGCACCTGCCTTACTCCCCACTAATAATGCAAAGCATCCACCGGAGAATGCTAAATGCAGGTGTGAAATGTGTACAGCCCTATACCAGTGTCCAGTAGGCAATTCTCATGGATGGACAAGCGTTACCAAGATGGCACCCATAACTGCAAACCCGGTGGAATTACACAGCCGCAGTAAGGCATAACACAGGTAATACACATAGGGACTACACTTGACATTCCCCATACAAAGTCGGACCGCCGTATGAACACCGCGCATACAGCACTGAATCTGCCAGCAACAAAATGGGAGCACTCGCTACCATACAGCGTAACAGATGGGCGACCTGTGGAACACATACTAATGGCACACCAACAACGTCAACTAGGATATGTAAACTATGGCGTTCCCACCTATGAAGAAAACATGCTTCAATGAATACAGAGGGGATCAACATGTTCCGGTGGTGTTATGTTGAAATTACAGTGATGGATATGTCCTATTGGGACGTCTGAGGTTTATCCAAAGCAGTTGCTAACCTGCAACTTTGGATGTACACCATTTGTTCACAGTTCTAAATCACCTGGTTACGTAGCACCACGTAGAATGGGTAGTCAAACAGACATCCGCGAATGGGGAACATACAGCAGCAGTCAAAACCACTGGCCAGTTGGACACAGTCCAGCAACATCTAACTTTACATATGCACAATTGTGTCCATTGTAGGACCCAAAAATACCTTCTAACAGAACTCCCTCCAGCCATTTCTGAACAACAGATGATGCTATAGCCATGACTACGGCACAGTTAGACATATGCACCACCAGCGTGTTTAAGGTTGATGACAAGTGTCCATGAAATGCAGGACATATGAACAGAAATACCCAGATCGACGTGTCCATACATGTGCGTCCACATCCCAGTCCCGCACATGAAGGATGTGTAATGGGTACTGTCAAGGGTTGCAGCCATGGGATCTTGGGTATGCTGAAATTGGGCTCGGTGTTGTTTGGCAGGTAATCCATTGTCCGCCCGTGGGAGGGATGTGGGTAGTACATGCCTTACTCCCCACTAATAATGGAAAGCAACCACCGGAGAATGCTAAATGCAGGTGTGAAATGTGCACAGCCCTATACCAGTGTCCAGTAGGCAATTCCCATGGATGGACAAGCCTACGACCAAGATGGCACCCATAACTGCAAACCCGGTGGAATTACACAGCTGCAGTAAGGCATAACACAGGAAATGCAGATGGGACTACAGTTGACATTCCCCATAGAAAGTCGGATCGCCGTGCGAACACCGGCTTACACAGCACTGAATCTGCCAGCAACAAAATGGGGAGCACTCGCTACCATACAGCGGAACAGATGGGTAACCTGTGGAACACATACTAATGGCACACCAACAACGTCAACTAGGATAGGATGTAAACACTGGCGTTCCCACCTATAAAGAACATGCTTCAATGAATCAATAGGGGATCAACATGTTCCGGTGGTGTTATGTTGACAGTACAGTGACGGATATGTCCTATTGGGACGTTTGAGGTTTATTTAAAGCAGTTGCTAACCTGCATCTTTGGATATACACCATTTATTCACAGTTCTAAAACACCTGGTTTACGTAGCACCACATAATATGTGTAGTCAAACAGACATCCGCGATTGGGGAACATACAGCAGCGGTCAAAACCACTGGCCAGTTGGACACAGTCCAGCAACATCTAACTTTACATATGCACATTTGTGTCCATTGTAGGACCCAAAAATACCTTCTAACAGAACTCCATCCAGCCGTTTCCGACCACCAGATGATGCGATAGCCATGACTATGGCACAGTTAGACATATGCACCACCAGCGTGTTTAAGGTTGATGACAGGTGTCCATGAAATGCAGGACATATGAACAGAAATCCCCAGATTGACGTGTCCATACATGTGCGTCCACATCCCAGTCCCACACACATGATGGATGTGTAATGGGTACTATCGATGGTCGCAGCAATGGGATCTTGGGTATGCAGAAATGGGGCTCGGTGTTGTTTGGCAGATAATCCGTTGTCCCGCCCCGTGGGAGGGATGTGGGTGTAGCACATGACCTACTCCCCACTAATAATGCAAAGCATCCACCGGATAATGCTAAATGCAGGTGTGGAATGTGTACAGGCCATAACAGTGTCCAGTAGGCAATCCCCATGGATGGACAGGCCTACAACCAGGATGGCACCCATACCTGCAAGCCCGGTGGAATCACACAGCTGCAGTAAGGCATAACACAGGAAATGCAGATGGAAACTACAGTAGACACTTCCCATAGAAATCCAGACCACTGTGCGAATACCGGCATACACAGCACTCGATCTGCCAGCAACAACATGGGGATTACTCGCTGCCATACCGCGGAACAAATGGGCGACCAGTGGAACACATACCAATGGCACACCAACAACGCCAACTAGGAAAGTCATAGGATGTTTCAACACTGGCGTTCCCACATATAAAGAACATGTTTCAATGAATCAATAGGGTCCACATGTTCTGGCTGTGTCATATTGACAATACAGTGGCGGAATGTCCTACTGGGATATCTGAGGATTAGTTAAAGCAATTGCCAACCTGCAGCATTACATCAATACCATTTGGGTTCAGTGGTAGAACATGGGTTTCGTAGCACAACATAATATGTGTAGTCAAACAGACATCCGTGATTGGGGAATATACAGCAGCAGTCACAACCACTGGCCAGATGGACACAGTCCAACATGTTCTACATTTTACATATGCACATTTGTGTCCATTGTAGGACCCAAAAATTTATCCGTATGCAATGTCAACTGGCTGCGATCGGGAGACCCAGATGATGTGACAGCCGTGACTACGGCACAGCTACATATATGCACCACCAGCGTGTTCAAGGTTGATGACAACTGTCCATGAAATGCAGGACATATGCACAGGAATCCCCAGATTGTCGAGTCCATAGATGCGTCCACATCCCAGTCCCGCACACATGAAGGATGTGTAATGGGTACCATGGAGGGTTGCAGCCATGGGATCGTGGGTATGCAGAAATGGGTGTCGGACTTGATTGGCAGAAGATCCGTTGTCCCGCCCGTGGGAGGGATGTGAGTATGGCATATGCGTTACTCCCCACTAATA
The DNA here is from genome assembly GCF_019279795.1 of Protopterus annectens. Taxonomy (NCBI): domain Eukaryota; kingdom Metazoa; phylum Chordata; order Ceratodontiformes; family Protopteridae; genus Protopterus; species Protopterus annectens. The sequence continues at coordinate 1,925,978,228 of NC_056728.1, read as the reverse complement.
ATGCAAATCATCCACCGGAGAATGCTAAATGCAGCTGTGAAATGTGTACAGCCCTATACCAGTGTCCAGTAGGCAGTTCCCATGGTTGGACAAATGTACGCCAAGATGGTCACCCATAACTGCAAACCTGGTGGAATCACACAGCTGCAGTAAGGCAAAACACAGAAAATACAGAAAGGGACCACAGTAGAGACTCCACATAGAAAGTCAGACCGCCATGCGAATACCGTACACAGCACTCAACCTGCCAGCAAGTGAATGGGGATCACGCTTCCATACCGCGGAACAAATGGGCGATCTGAGGAACACATACTAATGGCACACCAACAACGCCAACTAGGAAGGTTATAGGATGGTTAAGCTATGGCATACCCACATATAAAGAACATCCTTCAATGAATTAATAGGATCTACATGTTTCGTTCGTGTAAATTTGACAATACAGAGGCGGGAATGTCCCAATGGGATATCTGCGGATTAGTTAAAGCAATTGTTAGCCTGCATCATTGGAATTACACCATTTGGGTTCAGTTTGAAAACCCGGTTTACGTAGCACTACATAATATGGGTACTCAAACAGACATCCGTGATTGCTGAACATACAGCAGCAGTCAGACCCACTGGCCAGATGGACACAGTCCAACAGGTTCTACACTTTACATATGCACATTGGTGTCCATTGTAGGACCCAAAAATTTAGCCCTAAGCAAGATAAATGTGATGGAGGAAGCGACGCGGAAGGAGTAACAGCCATGACTACGGCACTGTTAGACATATGCACCACCAGCGTGTTTAAGGTTGATGACAGGTGTCCATGAAATGCAGAACATATGGGCAGAAATACCCATATGGCCGTGTCCATAGATGTGCGTCCACATCCCAGTCCCGCACACATGACGAATGTATAATGGGTACCGTCGAGGGCTGCAGCCATGGGATCCTGGGTATGCAGAAATGGGGCTCGGTGTTGTTTGGCAGATAATCCGTTGTCCCGCCCCGTGGGAGGGATGTGGGTATAGAACATGCCTTACCCCCCACCAATAATGACAATCATCCACCGGAGAATGCTACATGCAGCTGTGAAATGGGTACAGCCCTACACCAGTGTCCAGTAGGCATTTCCCAAGGATGGACAAATGTACGGCCAAGATGGCACCCATAACAGCAAACCTGGTGGAATCACACAGCTGTAGTAAGGCAAAACACAGGGAATACAGATAGGGACTACAGTAGAGACTCCACATACAAAGTCAGACCGCCGTGCGAATACCGGCGTACACAGCACTCAATCTGCCAGCAAGAGAATGGTGATCACTCGCTTCCATACCGCGGAACAAATGGGTGACCTGCGGAACACATACTAATGGCACACCAACAACATCAACTAGAAAGGTTATAGGATGTTTAAGCTATGGCGTACACACATATAAAGAACATCCTTCAATGAATCAATAGGATCTACATGGTTTCTTCGTGTTAATGTGACAATACAGAGGCGGGAATGTCCCAATGGGATATCTGCGGATTAGTTAAAGCAATTGTTAGCCTGCATCATTGGAATTACACCATTTGGGTTCAGTGGCGGAAAACCCGGTTTACGTAGCACTACATAATATGGGTACTCAAACAGACATCCGTGATTGCTGGACATACAGCGGCAGTCAAACACACTGGCCAGATGGACACAGTCCAATAAGTTCTACACTTTACATATGCACACTGGTGTCCATTGTAGGACCCAAAAATTTATCCGTACGCAATGTCAACCTGCTGCGAGCGGGAGACTCAGATGAAGCGACAGCCGTGACTACGGCACAGCTACATATATGCACCACCAGCGTGTTCAAGGTTGATGACAACTGTCCATGAAATGCAGGTGATATGCACAGGAATCCCCAGATTGTCCAGTCCATAGAAGTGCGTCCACATCCCATTCCCACATGGAGGATGTGCAACGGGTACTGTCGAGGGTTGCAGCCATGGGATCGTGGGTATGCAGAAATGGGTCCCGGTGTTGATTGGCAGATGATCCGTTGTCCCGCCCCGTGTGAGGGATGTGGGTATGGCACATGCGTTACTCCGCACTAATAATGCAAATCATCCACCGGAGAATGCTAAATGCAGCTGTGAAATGTGTACAGCCCTATACCAGTGTCCATTAGACAGTTCCCATGGATGGACAAACGTACGGCCAGGATGGCACCCATAACTGCAAACCTGGTGGAATCACACAGCTGTGGTAAGGCACAACACAGGGAATACAGATAGGGACTACAGTAGAGACTCCACATACAAAGTCAGACCGCCGTGCGAATACCGGCGTACACAGCACTCAATCTGCCAGAAAGTGAATGGGGATCACTCGCTTCCATACCGCAGAACAAATGGGCGACCTGCGGAACACATACTAATGGCACACCAACAACGTCAAGTAGGAAAGTCATAGGATCCTGAAACTATGGCGTTCACGCTTATAAAGAACATCCGTCAATGAATTAATAGGATCTACATGTTTTGGTTGTGTCAGTTTGACAATACAGTGGCGGACATATCCTAATGGGACATTTGAGGATTACTTAAAGCATCTCCTAGCCTGCATCATTGGATCTACACCATCCGGTTTCAGTTTAGAATACCCTGGTTAACGTAGCACTACATAATATGGGTAGCAACCACACATCCGCGATTGGGGAACATACAGCAGCAGTCAAACCCACTAGCCAGATGGACACAGTCCAACAAGGTCTACACTGTACATATGCACAATGGTGTTCATAGTAGGACCCCAGAGATTCATCCGTACACAATGTCAACCAGCTACGATTGAGAGACCCGAAAGAACTGACAGCCGTGTCTACGGTACAGCCAGACATATGCACCCCCAGCGTGTTCAGGGTTGACGACAACTGTCCACAGAATGCAGGACATATGTACAGATATTCCCATATTGTAGAGTCCATAGAGGTGCGTCCACATCCCATTCCCGCACACATGCCGGATGTGTAATGGGTACCGTCGAGGGCTGCAGCCATGGGATCCTGGGTATGCAGAAACGGGGCTCGGTGTTGTTTGGCAGATAATACGTTGTCCCGCACCGTGGGAGGGATGTGGGAGTAGCACGTGCCTTACTCCCCACTGATAGTGCAAAGCATCCACCGCTAATGCGAAATGCAGGTGTGAAATGTGTACTGCTCCATACCAGTGTCCAGTAGACAATCGCTAGGGATGGACAAGCGTAGGACCAAGATGGCACCCATAACCGCGAACCTGGTGTAACCACACAGCTGCAGTGAGGCATAACACAGGAAATACAGATAGGGAAACCAGTAGACACTCCCCATACAAAGCCAGACCGCTGTGCGAATACCGGCGTACACAGCACTCAATCTGCCAGCACCGAAATGGGGATCACACGCTCCCATACCATGGGTGACCTGTGGAACACATACCAATGGCACAATATCAACGTCAGCTAGGAAAGCCATACGATGGTCAAACTATGGCGTCCCCACCAATGAAGAACATCCTTCAGTGAATTAATAGGGTTAATGTCAATTGACCATGGAATACACCTAATCAACATCAAAGACCCGCTGGCACCTTATGGCACACAAACCAAGACACACATAGGTAGATGAAACAGTCAACGTAGACATTTCGTCCACGACAGGTCACATGTGGTATCCAAAGGTTACTCCATAGACATGTAAGCTATCACCCGTAGGCTCCGTGAGACTTACACATAACATAGAGGCGTCCAGGCTTTATATATCCCCCCTTACACTTCCATGTGTTACTTTCTGTGCAAACAATGAACATGTAACCACAGCATAGAAAGCACAGACGCAATGTTAACCACACACACATATGTTAACATCTCAGAAGGCATCCTATTAACACATGTATCATATGATATTGTACTATGCCGAATACTCATCAATCAAAGATTTAACAATGTATATGGAAGATATGCATAGCATATCACTGTAATACAGCGGTACAGAACTGAAAGAGTGGACAAATGTGTGCTAACCCTACATCTGTACCTAAACTACATTCCCGTTACGGGGGCTTGCTCCACCTGCCTCTCAAAAGAGGCCCCATCAGTGTTCCATTGGTCAGCCCTGGTGTGTGGCCAACCCTCCACCTACTAATCCAACTAGATCCGCATTCTATAGCATAGCTGATGAGGTCCCCCCTCTGGTATTATAACCTGGACGTCATAAAACACTGAATGTAGACGTATGCCTTGTGATGTGCCCATATCCGGCCGTAGGCATACGGCAATCCTGCGGCTGCCCAGGGCGCCGCACTAGTAGGGCCACCTGTCTAGTAGGTGTGTCATGTAGGTATACCAAGATGGGGGCACCATGTGCTGTGGTGGTGGGCGCCATGGAGCCCTACAGCCTAGGGCAGCAGTCGATCTAAGTCCGCTGCCGTAGGAGGGGTAGTACAGTCTGCAGGTATGTGCAGACATGCACATGAAACAGCGGTCCACAAGGATTACCCATAGTGGCGACACCTGCACAGATGGCTGTAGCGGGACACACACATGGCCATGCATACAGCACAGGTAGACATACACACACCATAACTAGGCAAGTACACACAAGGTGTATGGCGTGTACGGGTACACTGTCAGGACAGCAAGGATAGCTGTCTGCCATGATATCCAGCAGATGTCATTACGGTGTTCTGGAATACGGACAGTGCATGGACAATGAGTGGATATGCAACGTACCACAGTTATATGTGTCAGCCGTGCAAATATGCGATACATGGGAAAGACAGCCGTCCATGCTAGAGCAGCAGTACGGGCACAACATAGGTACGTAGATATACAATGACAGAGATACAGACGGACACATGTGGCAGGCCCGGGAGTGTAATGTACACAGCATCACCCCACCACACCATAGCATGGTGCACGTGGAGAACACGCGGTCGCCGACCACAACAGGCACACAAGCAGTACACGAGCTGCGTACCACCATCCACAAACACAGGGATGGCGGCAGGATATGAGTGTTCTGCGTAAACCACAAGGCAATACCGTATGAACCCATGCAGCTGGGAGCATGGACACACACACACATGTGGCAGGCATGGTGATTGACCACACCCCCACATACCCAAACGGACAAACGTACGACACAGGTATGGAATGCGTTACGTGGACCACCGAACACACCACCATCAGAGGCACATGTACAGGTGGGTGACAACATCCGTAAAGGAATGGCCGCTGATAGCCAAGGTTTGTGTTGCGAAGCATCTAAAAGCCTGATCATCTGCAGAGGCAGCTGGATACAAACACACACATACACAGGGAAGGGCCGGGAGTCGAACCTACGCCTATCTACATGAACTCACTACAGCATGATGCATTTACAGAACGTGCTACCGAGGTTACTGAGCACAGTGCTGTCAGAGGCATACTTCTAGGCGGGTGACATCACCCGTAAGAAAATAGCTGGCAATAGCCAAGGTATGTGTTGCGAAGCATCTAAAAGCTTGTTCATCTGCAGAGGCAGCTGGAAACACACACACACACACACAGGGAAGGGCTGGGAGTCGAACCTACGCCTATCTACATGAACTCACTACAGCATGATGCATTTACAGAACGCGCTACCGAGATTACTGAGCACAGCACTGTCAGAGGCATACTTCTAGGCGGGTGACATCACCCGTAAGAGAATAGCTGGCAATAGCCAAGGTATGTGTTGCGAAGCGTCTAAAAGCTTGTTCATCTGCAGAGGCAGCTGGAAACACACACACACACACAAGGGCCGAGAGTCGAACCTACGCCTACCTACATGAACTCACTACAGCATGAAGCATTTACAGAACACGCTACCCAGTTTACTGAGCACAGCGCTGTCAGAGGCATACTTCTAGGCAGGTGACATCACCCGTAAGAGAATAGCTGGCACTAGCCAAGGTATGTGTTGCGAAGCGTCTAAAATCTTGTTCATCTGCAGAGGCAGCTGGAAACACACACACAGGGAAGGGCCGGGAGTCGAACCTACGCCTATCTACATGAACTCACTACAGCATGACGCATTTACAGAATGCGCTACCGAGATTACTGAGCACAGCGCTGTCAGAGGCATACTTCTAGGTGGGTGACATCACCCGTAAGAGAATAGCTGGCAATAGCCAAGGTATGTGTTGCGAAGCGTCTAAAAGCTTGCTCATCTGCAGAGGCAGCTGGAAACACACACACACACACACACACAGAGGGGCCGAGAGTCGAACCTACGCCTACCTACATGAACTCACTACAGCATGAAGCATTTACAGAACACGCTACCGAGTTTACTGAGCACAGACTGTCAGAGGCATACTTCTAGGCGGGTGACATCACCCGTAAGAGAATAGCTGGCAATAGCCAAGGTATGTGTTGCGAAGCATCTAAAAGCTTGTTCATCTGCAGAGGCAGCTGGAAACACACACACACACACACAGGGAAGGGCTGGGAGTCGAACCTACGCCTATCTACATGAACTCACTACAGCATGACGCATTTACAGAACGCGCTACCGAGATTACTGAGCACAGCGCTGTCAGAGGCATACTTCTAGGCGGGTGACATCACCCGTAAGAGAATAGCTGGCAATAGCCAAGGTATGTGTTGCGGCGTCTAAAGCTTGTTTATCTGCAGAGGCAGCTGGAAACACACACACACACACACACACAGGGGCCGAGAGTCGAACCTACACCTACCTACATGAACTCACTACAGCATGAAGCATTTACAGAACGCGCTACCAAGTTTACTGAGCACAGCGCTGTCAGAGGCATACTTCTAGGCGGGTGACATCACCCGTAAGAGAATAGCTGGCAATAGCCAAGGTATGTGTTGCGAAGCATCTAAAAGTTTGTTCATCTGCAGAGGCAGCTGGAAACACACACACACACACACAAGGGCCGAGAGTCGAACCTACACCTACCTACATGAACTCACTACAGCATGAAGCATTTACAGAACGCGCTACCGAGTTTACTGAGCACAGCGCTGTCAGAGGCATACTTCTAGGCGGGTGACATCACCCGTAAGAGAATAGCTGGCAATAGCCAAGGTATGTGTTGCGAAGCGTCTAAAAGCTTGTTCATCTGCAGAGACAGCTGGAAACACACACACACACACACACACACACACACAGAAGGGCCGAGAGTCGAACCTACGCCTACCTACATGAACTCACTACAGCATGAAGCATTTACAGATCACGCTACCGGGATTACTGAGCACATCACTGTCAGGAGGCATACCCCTAGGTGGGTGGTATCATCTGCAGAGGCAATGCGTCCGATAGGGAATGAAGACAGAGTGCGCAGTCACGCAGCCTGTTACCATCCCAAGGTGGCCGTACAGTAACACGTTAGTGCTGCAGTCAGGAATACCAAACAACTACTGATCAGAACATCACGACAGGAATACGGGATGCACCACATGACAGTATACTCTATAAGAGGGCATCCGGCGTGCAGGATGTAGGCAGCCAATGTGGCATGACAGCCACATATGTGTCACCTGGATGGTCACCATGGCTATGCAGGATGCCATTGGCCATGGCTACACTATTAGTATCAGACATCGGTGACGACTGTCGTGTGTACCCCCGGTGGGTGTACTGGCCATGCCTCTCACACCTAGCGGTTGCAAAGGGGAGACAGACATGCTCACGGGGTATCAACGCAGTCGGGCGTGGTGTGCACTGTACTGTGTGTCTATCTACACAGCTGCTTACTGGGCATGCTCAGACACTTAGACTCGGCACAGAGCAGACATGCATACACATGGTGCGACGGCATGTGTGGCAGAATGTGGACCATCGTGTGTGTCCAGCCACACAACAGCTACCTGGGCATGCCACAGACTTGGCCGTTGTGAAGGGGAAACAGGCATGCACCCGGGGTATTAATGCAGTCAGGCGCGGTGTGCACTGTACTGTGTGTCCATCTACACAGCTGCTTACTGGGCATGCTCAGACACTTAGACTCGGCACAGAGCAGACATGCATACACATGGTGCGACGGCATGGGTGGCAGACTGTGGACCGTCGTGTGTGTCCAGCCACACAACAGCAACCCGGCCATGCCACAGACGTGGCCGTTGCAGCGGGGAATATCCAGGTGCAATTAACCATGGATAGGACTGCCCTACAGTTTGTTGCATGCTACAGACCACCCTCCCAAACCCAGGATACCTGCACAGCCATCCTGAGGACACTGGTGAGTGTGCATGCTCTCACAACACCGCCGTATTGGGTGACATCAACCACCCATACATAGACTGAGAACATTACCCATGACACAACACCCTACGCCACAGGTCCCGGGTGTTCATACACCTGACTGCTGTGAAACAGCCATGAACCATACCCACTAGGGGGGACGTATACCAGTTCTGCTCATCACACATGGGGAGGATATACTCCACACAGGATGTACATCCCTCAATGGTGATGTCAGACCACATCCTGCACCCAACACCGGCATGGGAGACCTAAGTGACGACCTCTCCACAGCAAACCACACACATCATACGACCGCTGTGGTACCCTACAAGTCCTCCATGCCAGTGGTGAACACAGGCCGCACTGCCAAAACCCTTACAAATGCCTTCTCTGAGCACCCCCAGGGATGTCTGCACCAAGTGATCATGATAACATCAGGACCTTGTCCACCGAAGGCAGGCACATGGTCTGGTGGACCCCAGCCACTGACAAACTGTACATCAACAGTTGGAGCTAATACATGACAGAGCAATATCAGTACCAGGGAAGCCATCACCCATTCATACCGGCGTTAACATACGGCCACACATACAATCATCCAAGGCCACTTGTGGGAGTGGTACTGCAGAGGGCACATGAGACAACCATAGGGCCTTCCTTAGCTGTGGTAGGAACATGGGTCGGAGCGCACAGTCATGGCCGGAATTAATCCAGAATGGTACAACGGTCACTGCACCCACAGACATTGTCAACAAACCAGCGGACATGTTCCATGCATACATCCACCCCCCCCAAGAGGGGATGTATCCATCCCACCAGAGTCTAGCCTCCAAAACATCTCATATGCCCTGGAGTGATCTGATATCTGTTAGGCGGTGAACACAGCACCAATGGGCCCCTATGGTGTCCCTGGCTGTGTGCTACCCAACCTCATTGAGGCCCTCGCCCCACACATAAGGCCGCTGTGTCATGTTAGCCTTACTACGGGCTAGGTCCCCGCTGGATGGCATACGGCAGCTGTGGTCCCACTACACCAGGGTAGTGCTCTTATGGACTGTAGACATTCCTGCCCTATCAGCTTGACAAGCCTTGTCTGCAAAGCTGCGGGGAGGTCCATACTGGTGCCCATGAATACAGACAGTGGTGTACAGCCAATACCGGAACATACCCACAACGACTTAGTCAAGGGCAGATCCTGCCCCCCAAACCTGCTCGGCCTGTCTGGAGCGGTCACTAAGGCCATTGATGGGGGTACGTCAGTTTGCACACACTACCATGACCTGGTGGGAGCGTTCAAAACACACTCCATGTGGGACTCATGGAAAGGCTCGCCAGCGTACATGTGGGGACATATGTCACATGATGGTTCTCGGAATGGATGGAGGTCACACCACACAGGGTTTGTGTTCCTGGTGCCATGTCAGACTCAAAGCTGGTCTCAAGTGGAGGCCCACAGGGCTCAGTCCTGGGCCCCCTGCCGTTCGGCATTTGACCTTTCAATGTGCATGCAAACATAGGGGGATTGTGGCAGACAAGGTATGCAGATGACTGCACACCGGCCACCACACCCAACACCCCATCTGACACGGACATCCACCTGGGGCCTCATAGACATGGATAACTGGTGCCAGAGCCATGGCCTGCTGCTACATGCCAGAGAAGGTGCAGAACTACCCAGTGGGAAGGACATGTTCGCCCCGACGTAACATGTAGGTGGTAATCCATTCAACATGGTGGACGTGTTCAGGGAAATGGGTACCACACCTGTCGGTAACTCTGTCAACACACACAATGCCAGTGTGGGTGGGAACACATTCCACTGTGGCCACCTGGTCTGGAAGGAATCACATCCACATCAGGGGTGTTCATTGTACCCCTGTACACATCACACACCAGACCAATGATTGCGTACAATGGCACATCTGGGCTGTACCTAACCTGACACCTGCAGCACTCGGAAGGACCACAAATGTTCCACGACACGGGGATAAAGGTGCTGGGACATGTGTCACACGCTGCCCGACCAAGGGGACTCCGGGTGTATACCTTCCCAGCACGTCTGCTCTGTGGTGATCTGTGCCTGACATACACGGCCATGTCCGACCTGGGTGACATGGACATGTTCCACCTCCTAGGCTCCAGGCAAACACGGGCACAGAAGCGACTGTCAGACACCTCACCACGAAGATGATTAGGACGTGCTGGGGGAACAGGGTCAACACCCAGAGACCCCCTACAACACGGAGAGGATTGCCAGCCCATGTGAAGCAGAGGCCCTGACTGACTTTGTCCAGGAGTAATCATGACGTGTGGATGTGTGATCAAAGGTATGCGCCAGGCATCATCTCTGTGTCACTGCTGGACGGGGGACAGGAGACCGATGGATGTGGTATCCTCATCCTAAGGGGTGTTAGCAGCCACACACACTCTGGCTAGGATTACACATGCCGTAGGGCACATAGCCTGGTATGTACATGTGCACCTATGTACCTATGTAGGGGTCCATGCCGGTTGCGGGTACCTGTGCTATGCTGATATTGCCAGATGTGCCTGTGGGTACCCCACAACTACACGTGGGGAGCTGATAACAGTGCTCCCAGTAGGCACATGCAAGTACACCATAATTGGCATACGGGTTAACTGAACCAACATGGTGCTACACATGTAACCACCACGCATACCGTGTACAGAAAACAATGAATGCTGCACCTGCACTACATGGTATGTCTGCTGCATGATGTCAGTGCATGACCCACGTCACATACGCACCTGTCACCTGCCATACACAACCACCGCAACATACACATCGCATACTATGCGGACACAGGTATCACATACACCTCTCACTATCTTGTCCACCCTGTGCATCAGAATATGTTTGCATAACCGTGCACCGATGGTGTAGCTCACGGTTCTGCGGCAGAGGCTTCATCATATGCACAGGGTGATATGTGTGCCACGGGCATAAGCTGTACCAATGGATGACATCATGTGTGTGTGTAAGGGCCTGTGCATTTACTGGGCATGACTGTGCAGAATGCATGTGGATGTGGTGGAGCCCTACAGTTGTGTCTGCTGTGTGTGGGTATGTGTGTACACAGTTCAGTCATCTGTGATGCCTACACGGGGTATACTTGGCAGCCCGAGACTGTACAGTGCAGGTGATATGGCTCACTGTGTCCGCCTGCGGCAATGTGACCCGTGCCTGCCTGGGGTCGCACGGGCACTACCAGGTGGAGGTATAGAGTGGCCACTCTCCGATGACACATGTCCGCTGGAAATGTGTCCACGCTGGGACCATCCAGGGCCACGTCCACGTGGCCTGCTGTGTCCTGGTGTGGTTGGTGTAGCAGCAGCTGCACTGCTGCTGCTACCAGCACTGTGTGGGTGGGCATGGGAGGTGGCATGCACACGTCGACCTGCAGTTGGTGGTGTTGCTGGCCTACGCCCACGTGCCCTACGCCTCACCCCTACCAGGTGTTCCAGCACGGACAGCTCACGCTCACGGATGGCCATGCCTCGGTCGAGGATCCCAGCCATCTCACCTAATCTCCTATCCAGAACATCGGCAAGCTGCTGTTGGGCATTCGCCAATGACTGGATGTTCTCATTTAAGGAACGGATTGCGGACCTCTGCAGCCTCTGCCCTTCCTGGTTCTGCCGTTCAGCACGTGCCTGCGCTGCCATTACAGTCTGAAACATGCGTCTGGTTATACCAGCTGCTGCACCCTGTATGGCAGGTGAATGTCTAGCAGTGCTCCTCCTACGAGCAGCACCTGCCACATGCCTGTGTGGCACTTCACCAGTCATTACACTGGCAACATGGTGTGTACCCGCACCTTCTGCAGCCACCACACATTCCTGCTCGGTGCCAACAGACGCTGACTGTCCGTCATCTATGGGCAACGGTGTTGTGGTATGTGTCGGCATCTGAACCGTGTGCGGGGATGAAGGGGACATAAGTGTCATGTTCTCCAATGGCACAGTGTCTGCCCGTGACGACCCTGCCTGTGCCTCATGCACATGGTCATCACCGCTAGTATCTGTGGGGACACTAGCATCAGATGGACCGCAGGAGGGGAACGCACTTACAGCACCTGTGAATACAAAGACATACCATAAGTTACATTACACACACACAGACACACACACAGACACACACACACACACACACACATGCGGATACACACACGCTGACATACACACGCGGACACACACACATGCAGACACATCATGCATGTGATATTGCAGGTGGCATGCAGCATTCCCACACCACAGCCCAGTGAATGCAGCCCAGACATTAATAGTGGCAGTATGCATACTGCCCTGGAGTGCACACTACATCAGGCAGGTGTCTTTTAGTAGGCCTGCAGTACACACATTCATGGTAGTTTGCATGCATCACCGTGATACACCGTGTGGCCACGGGCGGGTTAACAGTACACATGGCTGGTGTCACTATGTCATGTACACTGCAAACATGTGCGGTATCATGTGGACATGTGACAATGGTGTCCCACCACATGCACCACATCACAACGGATGTCACAATGCAGTGTTATGTGTACAGTCTACAGATAGAATGCATGTGTAACAAGGATGTCTGTGCAGGTGTGTTTGGTGTGAGCTGTGTACATAGCTGTACAGTGGGGAGTACGGGCACTGTGCCACTGCACGGCAGCAGGACACAGGTATGTTTCTGTGCGATGCGTGACCTGGATGCATTGCGTTGCCATGTCTGCAAGTCAGTTCTGCTGTTCAACAGCACGTATATGGTAGACATTGGTGGCACCTCTAGTGGCTGCAGACAGGCATTCCATTTCTCTGGTGTACCACATCGGATGTCCAGGGGGTCCACTACAGTGATGAGCCCACTATGTGTGGACAGGGTGCAACGGTGATGACCCACTGTGGATGTACTGTGTGGCAACATGCCTGTAGGTATCACCCATGGCCATGTTTGTCTGATTCATCGACAATTGTGTGTGATGGGCATCGTGCACACAGCCCTGTGGTGACCCATGTGACATACAACCGTACTAGTCTGAGGTGTCACATTCCCTAAGGCTATGCAGACATTGTGGATGTCTGCTATGTCGTGCATAGGTCATGTCATGGTGTGACAATGTTGCGGACAGACATCCACATGCATGGGACATGTCATGTGCCATGTCACAACGTGTGCACCCAATGCAGCGGCATAGGTCACAGTGGTAACATCTGTGTTCTGGCCAGATCACAGCTCACTATGTGGTACTGTGTGCATACCGCAGAGGCATACCGATGCATACTACACATGCAGCCATTGTGGAACACCTCCACCATTGTATGCATAGCTGACTGCACATATCACACTGATGGGTTATGTGGTTGCATGCCGGTCTATACTAACGGTTGTATCTACTGTACATGGGTGGTGTGTGTGTCGGGTGGTGCAACCTGTATACCGTGACTGGGGCACACCCAGGTGTGCATGTCATACCTGGACACATGGGGAATGTCGATACACCGTATCATGCCTTTTACTAGCAACAGTCTTACCTGCGACAGACCCATGTCTGTGCGACACGCCAGACGTACCTGTATAGGGACGACACAAAAGTATACACATTATCCATTACTATCACCACGGTAAGCACTGTGCATGTCACATCATGCACCTGTGTGTTAGCATGTGCTATGCACATGTCTGCAAACACAACATAGCATACTGTAGTATGCATCTTGTGTGGCCATATACCTGGCATGTGTTGCTATATTATGTGTTGTACTATGACACCCACTCCTACGTCGCTTATCATACAAACATGCAACACTGACTTACCAGGCAGCTCCAAGCTCGTTGGTTGGGAGACACCCACCTCCACGATGGATGCAAGGGTTTCAGCATGTTGTTCCATGGGTGTCCCCAGACTGGCCAGGAGCTCCTCCGTTGGTGTGAGTGGGGGCTGGGTTTGTGGCCCACCACCTGTCCCACCTTGTTGTCTGGTGATTGCAGCGGCACGCTGTCTCGCATGCCGAATTAGGTCTGTGCAGTGCCTGCGGATCTGTTGATATGTGCGGTTGTGGCCGCCCAGGGTGTTCACCCTCCTGCGCATATCCTGCCACATGTCTTCATGTTGTTGTGCCTGCAGTGGCACGTGGCTGAACAGGATGTCATAGTTATCATGGAGCAATGGTATTATCACCTCATCTTCCTGTCGGCTAAAGGCAGGCAGCCGGGAACGTGGCATTATCTGTAAGACATAATGATGGTGACAGGTCACATTTACACTGCTGTGTTGGCATACTGCTGGACATACATTGCTATGACATGTACAACATCTGCACAGTAATCTCTGCGATGCATCATGGCAGTGACACAGCCAATGTGTTGCCGTCACACCATTGAGCAGTGGGTGTCATATCATATCTGTGTGTCACCTCATCACACTGTACACGCACCATGTTGGTGTTAGCCTGCTGTGGACATGTGTACCTGCCTGGACCTGTGTCCATATTAGTTGGCACGGGTCCCCATGTGACAACAGTTCTACTGTTCACCTGGATGCTGTGTATATGTCACTAGACATCACGTACGCGGCCATTATGAACGTCAGCGGTGGCACTGCACACATACACATGGACACCTGCACATGCATGTGTTGTGCCATGTACATCCACACAGCACTGTACGGGTGTTGGACGACTTGCCACGGCTCACCTGTGTTGCACATGTGATACACATGGGACAATGTGTAACCATGTCACATTAGCAGGAAAGGTCATGCATAGCATGTGCACATGCACGTTGTCCACAGCAACACACAGCACCTGTAACACCACAGGGTGCATCACTGCCACATTACTGCTGTGGACGGTTGATAGTGACAGTGCCTTTTGTCCATCGCACCATGTAGGACTGTGATAGCACGTGCAGCCTTGCTGGGCAGGGCTGCATGGTATGGCAGGGTATGCCACATACATGGCACTGGGATGTGATCCACCTGGGGGGTAATGATATTGGCAGGGTGGCTGTCCATTCCATATGTCATTGCCATGTGTATATGGACATTACACATGCCTATCATCATGGTGTGGACACTGGCCTTATGCAAGGTAGGCTGCACGCTGCTTGGTGGGGGTGTGTCTGGTGCATGCAGGTATCGCACATCCATGCATACACTTTAACCCTGACAGGTGCTATGTGCTGCGATATTGATCAACACAGTGCTGTATGTGACCACACACTGCTATCCCGTGCACATGGATGGTTGCCTGGACTGACGTGGGTACCACATATGTCTACATCCAGTGCCTGCTGCCACCCCCATGTCTGCTGGTGCACTGCACACCGCCATCCCTCCCACGGGAAACGTGGTGTTGGGCACAGCATAGGTATCCATGTATGGGGACAGGGATGTTCACATAGCAGGGGCACTGATGGTATTGTCGATCTGACCATACACGTATGACGCACCCCTCACACATACAACCCATTCATTATGTTGTTCACAACACTGACACAGCTATACTGCTATGCCAGAGACATTCACAGACGTACATACACAGATGCGTGCATGTCCGTCTGTGGCATGGCCTGGACTATTGGTGTGGTTCGGCACATAATGTGTTTGAGTGCGGCTGGCACAGACCTACTGTGCACATGTCTACACAGTAAGCCTGTTCTACAGTAGGCATCGGTGATGTGCTGTGCACATATCATATCTGCACATTGTGTTGGTGTCTGTCTGTCCACGGGCCAGTGGTGGGACACACAGGGATATTGTTGAACATATATGCATGCAAACCTGTACTGCTGTACCGCTAGCTTCTCGGGTGCTAATGTGTCATAGACATGCACACCGTACCCGAACATGTGGTAGTGGGTTGCCACCCGTACCCATCTCCTCTTGTGGGTTGCTATCATCCAACACCCTCTTTGTATTGTATGTTCAGGCTATGCACCTGTGTGGGGCATGTGGGCATGCAATGCAGTACTACGTGCCTTTGCACCCATCGCAGAACAAGTCACACAGGTACACTGGCAGCCGTACACTTCACAGCTTGGTGACGGCACAACACATGTTGTACACACGTAACACATGTCCTGTGGGACATGGTCAAATGTACAGGCATGTCCAACAGTCACATGCCACTGCTACCCCTACATGACGGCTATGCAGGACATGTGGCGGTACAGCAACTGTCACATGTACATGAGCAATGCCCCCTACCTACATCACATGGTACTGCCTGTGGGGCATGTGCGTCTGCATCCATGCTATGGCCATAGATGACAGTTGTACATTGATATGTGCAACATACCTCATTGGGTGTTCTCATGTGTGCATGTTCAACATGTCAACGCATTGTTTGTGTTTGTCAGACAGTCATTGTTGTGCATGGTTTACATGGCAGCCATGGCGTACTGCGTGTGATTCCAGGTACTTCATTGGGCTACCAGCATTGTACATTATCACAGCATATTTCAGCCATCACGTAGCCATCCTAGCTGACACTGTTGTCCGGCCAGTGGGAGGTGTTCTGCCATGTGCACATATGTCACACAGTACGAGGGTGACTGACACACATTCTCAGGACAGGGTTCTGACCACTGTGGATGTGTGTGATGCTGTCGATGACCATGACTGTGCCAGATGGTGACATCTGGATCTGTAACATTCACAACACACACCTACCTTCACGTAGCAACACATCATCCACAACAATGGACATCCCTGCATGAACACTGAGTGCAGTATGTCTGTATGACCACTGCAGGCACCACTGGTAGCCACCAGCATGGCTGCCAACAGCAGCAGTGTGTATCCTGTGTGAACATGGGTTACACCATTCACAACACACCTGTATCAGATGGCCCTGTTGTGGGTCACAGTGCAGTTCCACACATCATGTAACAGTATACATCATGCACCGATATGTTGCGGACATGTGAACGGCTGTGCAACTCAACATATGCACACATGACACATCACCTGGTACAACGTGTCTGTCTTACCACACGTTATTGTGACCACCCTGTGATGACATTGTACAGGCTACGTGGACTGGGACATGTGATGGCTCAAAGGTATATTCACCCTCCGGGTGTGTGTCTAGCCAGGTGTACAGTAGGCAGTGGTCTGCACACGGGGATACTGTACATTGGCCTACTCTGTCACTGTGACTGTTGACTATGCTCATACTGTACTTATACAGGCATGTGGTATTTGTCCAGTATGACAGTCATGGTCAACCACACTACTGTGGCACACATGACCTGCGGACATCTGCCTATGGTGTGGGGCCCACATGTACATCTTCACATGCTATGCTGCCTCTGCAGCGGTGTCACATGTCTGTCTCCAGCAGGGCTGTCACAGGCAGGCACGGCATGCAGTGATGTGTGACAATGCTTGCACCCTCCACTGTGCTGCACACAAGCACTGCACACACAGTAAGGCACGCCTGACATTTATCTGCGGTGCCTGGGACCTGCCTCCATGCTCTGCACAGCACACCTGCCAGTCCAGATTGTACACAGATCATACCTCCCAGGCACATACCTGGACTGCAACACACACAGGTGAGGGGATCCCACATCACACAATGATTTACACACATACTGTATATTTTCCAAACACAATGCATCATAGGTACTCCATGTTCGGATACCCATGTTTGTGACCGCTAGACACATTGTGACTCGTAACAGTGAGTACACTGTACACCACAGGTTACATGCTGGCTGTGTTGTCATACTGTACATTGCACCTCGGACAGTTGCTACTGCCATGTGCTGACAGCATCCCACACTTCCCTAGTATGGACTCCCATGTACCCACACATGCTTGGTCATGCACTACACATAGCTGGGTGACACATTAGACAACACATACCATACCTACACTACCCTCGGCATGCACCATACCTCCATGTGTCTGTGTGTTAAACCTACGGATATCCCCCCTCTGGTAGATGAACATATATGCTTTGCGGCCCTGCTAGCCACACCCTGGACACACACCCATCGCAGCATACATGGTACATGTGCTCAACGGCCGGTACTACTGACGTCTGCTGACGGGGGTGGTTAATGGCATGGCACCCCGGCAGCTGCACAGTATACGTGACTATGCTGACACATATCACAGTGCACTTCTGCTACATGTACGCAATGGTAGGGACCATTCTATTCCACACAGAGACATGGTGGTACTGGCCTTTTCACAGATGCCACGGTGGTATTCATGTTCCATGCACATGTGCTGTATGGGCGCATGTGCAGGCTGTTGCACGGTGGGTATATTCAAATGTGTGGGGTGCATCACTTGACAGTCATGGTGGGTCCTCGTGGTCCATCACATGCTCCACAGCTAGCTACCTACACATGACCGCCGTACATTGCAGTGTGGGCCCTCACGCAGTGTGGTGGTATGTCTGTGTTGTTTGGCTACATCCACATTCGATGTAGCATACAACAGTCACCCAGGCATTGCCAACTGAGATGTTGCTGGCAACATGCCAGCCAATGGGGTACCTACCAACAATACACACTCTCACTCACTACAGGATTCCAATCCATACATGGACATCGCATTGTCCCTTTGGACTCTTGTTTCTCTTGTATCTCTTGTTTTTCCTGCTTTACTAGTTTAGTCCAGTTTCAGAGTTGCTGATTCCTGGGCTTTGGTTGTAGTTCCTGTGTACTGTTTCCTTGCCTTATTTGGGGGAAGGGAAGCTACCTTGCTTTCCTGCTTTACTAGTTTAGTCCAGTTTCAGAGTTGCTGATTCCTGGGCTTTGGTTGTAGTTCCTGTGTACTGTTTCCTTGCCTTATTTGGGGGAAGGGAAGCTACCTTGCTTACCAGTGGGAGTGGGAAGCATTGAGCTGCCTTTTGTCCAGTTTTGTGAGATTTCAGCCAGTAACTAGTAGTTTATTGGTCGTTTTGGGCCAGTTTCTAGCTTTTTCCAGCCCCTGGTATAAAACTTTCAGCTTGTACCTACTCAGCACAGACTCCACGTGGGCCAGCAGAGTAATCCAGGCTGCAGAGAGCTGAATAAGCGACTTTTCTTGATACTAAGTATATTTTTTGTTGCTTTCCACATCTGAATACCTAGCAACTGTATTTCGCCTGCCTTTCTGTTACATTGAAGCTGTGTTACTGCATTTAACTTAATATTGCACTTGGAATCCTTGTTTGTTACTATTTGACTGTATTTGTAGCAAATACTTCTGTGTAAGCTGTAGTAGCTGATTCATAGCATTTATAAGTGTTTGCTGCACCTGTTTCTGCCTGTTTTGTGAAAAAAAAGAAAAAAAAAAATATCTCTTGTTTTTCCTGCTTTACTAGTTTAGTCCAGTTTCAGAGTTGCTGATTCCTGGGCTTTGGTTGTAGTTCCTGTGTACTGTTTCCTTGCCTTATTTGGGGGAAGGGAAGCTACCTTGCTTACCAGTGGGAGTGGGAAGCATTGAGCTGCCTTTTGTCCAGTTTTGTGAGGTTTCAGCCAGTAACTAGTAGTTTATTGGTCGTTTTGGGCCAGTTTCTAGCTTTTTCCAGCCCCTGGTATAAACGCTAAACGCTGCTAGCGATTTAGAGCGATTTAGCGAGCTGCCACTGTTGCACACTAGGGCAGCGCCGTTAAGCAGGTTTAAACTATTCGGCTACCTAAAGTCCACTCTTCAAATTTTCCTTAAAACTACCTTCCTCGAACTATACTACTGATCAAATCAACGTATCCTATAACTAAAAGATCAACTCTACTTGACTCCAAGTAGACTATTCTCTATCTATTAAACCTAGCACTTGCTCCTACAGTACTTATTACCTTGATACGGCACTCTTGTCATAGATAGTACCCCAAAAGGCAACCCCCATTTCTCGGTCACCCACGTCCCGAATCTTTTTAAAGTTTTTCGTCTACCCTTCTAGCATGTCGAGGGATCAGTTGCTAGTGTCCTCTCCTGCTCAGCTGGTGAACCTGGGAATATTGAGGCAATGTTTCAATTGCCTCATGTACACAGACAACCCTTTCCTCCTCCCACAAAACACAAATACATGCGAGAGATGCAACTATACGGCCAAACTGGAGGCTGAGCTCTCTCAACATAGGACTGGCAAGACCAGTCAGGAGGAGAAGGTTACCACACACACTATAGACCCAGTCTCACATAGTACCATTACAACCTCAAATCATACACATAAACACACAAAGACATACTCGAGGCTCTGATCAAAAATCTACCAAAACAGCAGAGGCCACCAAAGCAGACACCCAAACAACCACCACCTCAGAACACAACACCCGCAACACATAGACCTCACAGTCAGAGTGTCAAACAGTCACAGCCCTTAAGGCCAAACACAATGCCAGACACACTAGTCATTGGTGACTCCATAGTCAGACACACTGATGTCCCGCTCACCAGACTGAGTAAGGAGAAGGTCACAGTAAGCTGCCTGTCGGGCGCTAGAATCCGCCACATAACGCAAGCACTCAGGTCTCTCAACAGCAGGTACAAATATGACTCAGTCATTGTCCACGCTGGTGTAAACGACCTGAGACGTACTCCTTGGACTACATGAAAAGAGACATTGAGGAGCTCTCTGATTATGTAGCCCAGGCAGGTATGACCCTGACCTTGAGCAGTATCCTACCTTCACCAAGAATGATGCCACAATACAGAGATAAGATGATCAGCTTTAACAATTGGCTTAAACACTGGTGTCATTCAAAGGGGATCCAGTATCTGTCTGCCTGGGATGACATGCTGGACAAGCCACGCTGCTCAAGGGACGGCTTGCACCTGTCACCCTGGGATTCCGGATATTGGCAAAGGCTCTTGCCACCCCCATAGTGCCTTTTTAGGCAAGGCTCAAATTCTAAACCTACCACCCTAGAACACAAAAAGGAAAAAACTAAGGGTAATGCTGCTCAATGCCAGAAGTCTAAATCTCAAAATGCACGCACTCGAGGCCCTTCTCAGTATGGAGAACATCGATGTCTGTGTTGTGACAGAAACCTGGTTCAAGGCTACTGAGAGCACCCCAGCGCTATCAGGTTTTACCTCATATCATGCTCCGCCCCAAAATCCGGACAATACCAAGAAAGGAGGGGGTATCCATATTCATCAAGGACACCCACACCTCAAGACTGGTGGCAACGCACGATGCATCGGAGACCATCCAGGTGCAATTAACCATAGGCAAGACTGCTCTGCAAATTGTAGCATGTTACAGGCCACCCTCACAAACTCAGGAAACTCACATGGCCTTCCTGAAAACACTAGAGGGGATAAATGTATCACCAAACACCATCATACTAGGTGACTTCAATTACCCTAATATAGACTGGGAACACTACTCAAGCCCAAACACCCTAGCCCAAAAGTTCCTGGAATTCATAAACTCAAATGCCATGGAACAACTAGTCACCATCCCCACAAGAGGAGATAACATACTTGATCTCATCATCACGAACATGGGAGCACAATGTTCAACACCGGAAGTATACCCTCACTGGTGAGATCAGATCACAAACTAATCTCGCTGGAGGTCCTCATCCCACCCCACCTGAAATAACAAGACCACAGTAAAGAACTTCTCAAAAGCCGACTTCACACTACTAAAGACTAGTGTGGTCTCCTTTCAGGCCGCCGAGCCGGCGGAAAACAATACTCAAGCCGCTGAATCACTTACAAACGCCTTCTACCAGCACCTGCAGGACTGCATGGATAAGGCAATCCCAAGCAAAACAAAGACTCTTTGTACCAAAGGCAAGCGTCCAGTCTGGTGGACCCCAGCCATAAACAAACTCTACAACAAAAGGAGGAAGCTACTACAAGATAGAGCAAAATCCTTAAAAGGTAAGACACCCTTGATCACTATAAGTAAAAACTAAGAGCTCTCATAAAATCATCCAAAGCAAATTTCGAGAGAAAAATAGCTAAAGACTCAAAAGACAATCATAAGGCCTTCTTTAGCTATGTTAGAAACCTAGGAGGAAACTCCCAGATATGCTCAGAACTAGTTCAAAATGATGTGAAGATTACTGATCCTACAGACATTGCCAACATACTGGCTGACAGGTTCAGTGCAAACTCCCCCTCCCGCACAAAAGGAGACATATCTATAGCAAATGAGTGCAGCGACCCAAAACTTCTCCAGTGCCCATATGAGACCTGCTCGCTTCAAAGCAAAACACAGCATCCATGGGACCCGATGGTGTCCCCGGCTGTGTGCTCCACGAACTCAATGAGGAATTAAACCCACAGCTAGGACAGCTATTTAATCAAAGTCTTACCTCTGGATATGTACCCAGGGAGTGGCGCACTGCAACTGTGGTCCCACTTCACAAAGGCGGTGCCTCCACAGACCCTGGAAATTACCGCCCATTAGCTTGACAAGCCTTATCTGCAAAGCCATGGAGAGGATCATAATGGACCTCATAAATAAAGACATAGAGAATTTGCAGACCTTGGATCCAACCCAGTTTGACTTTGTCAAAGGCAGAACATGCCTTTTAAACTTGGTTGACTTTTTGAAACAGTCACCAAAGCCATTGATGAGGGAAAGGCAGTCCATACAGCCTACCTCGATCTGGCTAAGGCCTTCGATACAATACCCCACTCGGGTATCATTGAAAAACTCATCAGCTTAAATGTTAACCCATACATCACAAGATGGGTTGCAAACTGGCTGAGTGACAGAACCCACAGGGTCAGAGTTGCTGGCGCCATGTCAGACTCAAAGCCTGTCACAAGTGGTGTCCCACAGGGCTCAGTCCTGGGTCCACTCTTGTTTGGCATCTACTTTTCCAGTACAAGCAAACACAGGAGGGTTATGGCTGACAAAGTTTGCAGATGACTGCAAACTGGGCGCCATAGTAGAAAACACATCTGACACAGATATCCTTCAGAAGGGTCTCACAGAAACGGATAACTGGTGCCAGAGCCACGGCCTAAAGTTAAATGCCAAAAATGCATAGTCATACCCTTCGGGAAAAACAAGGTTACCCCTAGCTACCAAATAGGTGGCAATCCACTGAGCACAGAAGAAGTTATCAGGGACCTGGGGACCCAGGTCGATAGTAGTCTGTCATTCGACACCCATGTAGCTAAAGTAGTTAGGAAGTCCTTCTACATTGCCCACCTTATCATGAAGGGATTCTCATCTAGATCAAGGGAGGTCATAGTCTCCCTTTACTCATCACTCATCAGACCAATGATTGAGTACAATGCCCCATTCGAATGTATCTGACCCGACACTTGCAGCAGCTGGAGAGGCCACAAAAGTTCCTCACCAAAAGGATAAAGGGTCTCAAAATCTGTCCTTTGCTGCCCGACTGAAAGAACTCCAGCTCTATTCAGTCGCCTTACGCTTGCTCAGAGGTGACCTTTGCCTAACATACAAGGCCATGTCAAACCCAGATTTGATGAATATGCTTCACCTCAAAAATCTAGATCCATCAGAGCCACAAGGGCGGGAGACTTAAACCTCGACACGGCTATTAATAGGACGTGCTGGAGAGATAGATTCATCACCCAAAGACTCCCTATGCTGTGGAACAAAATCCCGGTACATGTGAGGCAGAGCACCTCGCTGGCCTTGTTCAAGAGAAATCTTGACCAATGGATGGGAGATCGCAGATATACCCCAGGAATTACCTCAGTGTCACTGCTCGACAGAGGCACAGCAAAATAATGGGTATAGTTCCCCATACTAAAGGGGTGGCGTAAGCCACAAAACAATGGGCTAGGCTTATAAATGCCCTCGGGCAGATAGCCTAGTATGAACCTATGAACCTATGAACCTATGAACACGTTATGTCCTAGGACACTGTCCCAATGTCACCTCCAATCTCCCTAGCTGTTATGTCCCACCAACCTGGTTGGTATGTGTCTCTGCAGCAGCCCACTGAATTAACTGCTAGCCTATTCATGGACGTTGTGTACCTTGACCACCACACTACCGCATCTATCACACTACACATGGGTGGTACTGCATTGCACATGTGGGACTGCATTCGTACACCCATGACTGGACCATTCAGTATGGCACTGGGGCACATCCTCACATCCGTGCTTCACACACTCATTGATGACCTCGATGCCTTTACTGGCACCCTTGTTGGGCCTCTGTGTGCCACAGCACGCCACATCCACATGCTGGCCACCTGTCATACCATTGCATGGGTGGTTGGTGTGGTACAGAGGGTAACAGATCAGACATTATCCCCACATTGCCCTCCAGCACCATTTCACATTCTGGTATTGCCAATGTACACATCCACCATCACATCATACCCTGTGTCTCAGGATATTAGGCTATATGACTCCTGGACAGGTCACACAGTGGTGCAAGCATATCATGCTACCTACTACATGTCCGGCACATGTGGCATTACACAGTCCTCAGTCATGTGGCCCCTCATGTTCACTATTTGCTTACATACACAACATGCTGTCACAGAGTACTGTCCATGCCTACATATCCCACATCTACATACCTGGCAGCATTCTAGCTCCACCAGCTCATACTGCTAACAACCATACAGGTGTCGGTGTGGCAGATATATCGTGTAGATGTCATTGTGTCAGATACATCACACATGGTGCATACACATCACCTTTGCATAGCAACAGTCATCCACTGGGTATCACATGGATATTGTCCCCATACATGCATATCACATTGTACATGGTTGCTGTACACACACATGCCCCACATGGTGCTGTGGTTGCCATATTCCACTGTGGCGTGGGTACACATCTGCAGGGCCACACATATCTGTACTGTGTGTGTTGCTGGTACATTGGTAGCCTTTGTACCTGTGCCATACACACATCTACACACTGGCAGGGTTACAGTAACACATTCGTGGTGTACCTTCCACAACGGCTACAACTTTACATGGCACGGTATAGTCATGCCGTGATGTATACCAGGCTCAGACAGTTTACATATGCAGATGACAGACGGGGAACACATCTGTACTCATCTGCATACCACTTACACAGGGGTGTCATCTACTCTGATATGGGCCATGTCCTCCGCATTAGTGATGCATGTAGTACTCCTACTTGGCGTTTGCAGTGGGCGGGGTGAATGAAGCGCTCCTGCATATGTGCACACATGCCACATTGCTTAGCCTGGGCTTCTGTGTTACCTCCGCAGACTAGACACACACCATGCTGTGGAACGGAGGTCCTGTGCACATCCCACAGGGACACACTGTGGCACTGGTCATGTGATAGCTCCCTTGCTGATAGGGTGACACATAGACATGGTACCACCACAGCGGCAGTACTGTGTAGACATGCAGTTGACATCCACCTCTGCTGTTCAGTGGACACTACCATGGGGAGGTGACACTACTGTGTACATTGCACATGTGTTTACACATGGACCTGCCGGACGTCATTGTTGCACACATTGCACCTGCTACAGATCGTTTGGACATGGTTACTTGGTGTTCCTTCCATTTCGGGTGGCTATTCTGCTACTACTCTGTCCCATATGTGCAGGCCATACATATCCTGTTAGTGTACATAACACTAGGCCATACCTCCATTATGTATGCTATGCCTGTGATACTGTGTATGATGTCTGAACATATCCATCATGACAGCTTTACATTACACATACTTGACATAGTAACCCCTACTGCGAGACATACGTGCACGTCGTGCGCACATTACGTATGACATCGATGGTATATGCCCATACACATGTGTGCTGTGACAGTATGCATACATGTCCTATCCCCTGCTGTGGCACTTCCTTGTTGGACATCCACTGCCAGCATCGGCGTGGGTGGTGGCATTGTTCTGTGTTTTGCCCCCCTATGGCAGCCCTTGGGTTATCCCGGCTGTGTACATGATGTCCCACTGCTGTGCACACGGTGTCCACAGTCGTTGGTATGCTCAGCGGGTTAGCACTACATAACCACCTTTCACCACTCTCTGCTTTATGGACAGGTATCTTTACTTACAAACACCATTCACATACAGTGCAGCTTCGTCATACATATCATGCGTTACACACCAGTACATCTCGTGGGTTCTACATACCTTTCCTGTGTTGA
This sequence comes from Protopterus annectens, assembly GCF_019279795.1. Lineage (NCBI taxonomy): Eukaryota > Metazoa > Chordata > Ceratodontiformes > Protopteridae > Protopterus > Protopterus annectens. Next base: position 1,925,951,915 of record NC_056728.1, on the reverse strand, counting down.
CTTCCGTATTCCGTTCGAGTCTCGCTAGATACTTTATTCTCACTCGAGCCGTTTGCTTGTATTTGTTCGGTATGAACATACAGTTTGAATATCCTAGGAGTCTTCCTTATATCCGTCGTCACCTGTGACATGTGGGTTCATCACACCAATAGCTGTTCCTCTGTGTGTACTTATGCGCATATCACCTGTGCATCTCCTCCATTCGTACAGTACACGTCTGAACTAGGGCATGGTTCATTCCTCGGCTGGCCGTTGGTTATTTGCACTACCTTCGTGGGGATGGTATGTATTGTGTTATGTTATGTGTGACTGCAGCCGCTATGTGTGGCGTCAGGTACATTTCGCTGTGGTGTTAGCCGTGGATTGTGTGTGTTGGGTATGGTATTATGTTCGACATGTGGGTGTCCCTGTCCTGGCGGCGTCTGTCGATGGCATTTTGCATTCGGATGTGTAACATAGCTCTTGTATTCCTTTACACAACAGATGCAGGTATGCATCCGCTGCTGATAGTGTTTCCCACGCGAGATGTTGCGGTTATGCTGCTGTCATTGACTGCCTGCATGTTTTTGCTGCTATTGCAGCTTGTATCCCTTTGATATGTGCGATGGGGTATATCGGCGGCTGTGGGTGACGGGTACATGTTGTGGGCCTTGCATTTATACATACATGGTATGCTTGTGTGTGTGCTCCATCCCTGCCTGGGGAGCTGCAAGTTACCTGTCTGTTGTTCTAGGAGTGTAGGTTTTGTTGATGTCATCTGGTGTCGGTATCGCCTGCATGTGTGCTTCCTGCATGTATTCCTCCGTCACATTAGTAGTATATCTGTGGCTGTTCGTACGTGCCGACTATCCCTTGGCATTTTGTCACGGATATTTACGGTCATTGTGGTCCTGTACTTGGGACGGCCTGTATGCTACCGGTTGCCACCTATTCGGGTGGCGATTGCTTGTTTAACACTCGTAGAACACACAGCGGTGTTTACGGGACGATACGTGGCCACGATCGGTGCCGGGGTAGCACATGCATATTTACGCGGTACATGACTATTGCTGTGTAACGTTGCCGATGTATCGTTTTGAAATTAACATATCGGTGCCATACATACGGTCATGGTTTGTACATGCGTCCTTTGCATCTCATGTTGGCTATACTCCTGTGGTACATTCTGGGACATTTTCGCTTTGCATCGTTTTACATCGCCACGCGCCTAGCCAGGGAGGAGCTCTCAGTACTACTTTGTGGGTACTGCTGTACATATGCCTGTGGTTCCTATACTGTATGCCTACACATGTTATTCCACTCCGCCTGCCACGTCACCTACATACACATTTTACAGTGGCACACACATTACACTCGCACAGCGGAACACACGACACCCTCACCTCACACATACACATACTGCCGCTGTCGCAGGGACGGTTGCACACAGTACCTACGTTGCCCGCATCACCGGTGGCGGTGTCTACCTCCGCCCTCATATCCTAAGAATATTACCCGCACATGTCCTGTTACTGTACCGTGGCCTGGCGATCATCCCGACTCGCGAATATGCATTTAGGTAGGTTGACCTTTCCATGGGTGGCGTTCCCTGTTCTGTCCACCCTCCCGGATACTCGGGTTGTCGTTCACTATGTTTACTATGTAGAGATTTTGCGTCTTACTTCTCTGTCACCTTGCATCCCTGTGATTCCCTGTTTTACCTGTTGTACTTTATATCTGTGTATGTGTACATATATTTCTACGTGTGTAATGATATCTATCTCCATATCTGTGTATGCACATATGTACATATGTATACACCTTGCGGCGAACGTGGCAGCATACGGCTACGCCGTCTGCTGTAGGACCCGCGTACGGTTGAGGTGTTGGTGTTCCATGCTCCGCTGGCTGTTGGGTGTACAGTGTTTGGGTGCTACCTATGTTGGAGTCACACATGGGACCACCCATACGGTACACATTACGGGCGGCCATGTTTGTGTGCCGTCCATTTCACTGTGTGTGCAGGTAGGGAGGTGTCAGTCCATGGGGCCTACGCTGTCAGAGTATGTGCTATACGTTCCCTCTTTGCCAAGGCATAGGCATATTGGGTACGCCTCCGTCTGCCTACTGTGGCTGGCACAGTGTGTTCATGGCGCTGAACGCTCTGTGCCTGTGCTTGCCTTGGCAGTTGTGGCGGGCTTGGTGGCCCTACACCATTATGTCCCTGCAGCAGCTGTTTCCGCAGGATCATATTATGTAGCATGGCACATACTATGAATATGTGGGCACATGTGCCTGGAGAGTACTGCAGGGCTCCACCGGATGTATCCAAGCACCGGAACCGTGATTTCAACATCCCAAACACACGCTCTATGATTATTCTGGTTTGTGCGTGTGCCTCATTATGGCATTCTTGCATGTGTGTGTGTGCATTTCTGATGGGTGTCATCATCCACGGCTCCAGTGCATAGCCAGTATCCTCCACAAGGTGACCTTGTGTGATGTCCCCCCTGGCAAATACCTGATACAGCTGTGAGGCATTCCAGATATGGGAGTCGTGGTAGCTTCCAGGGCTGCCAGCACACACATCAATGATAATGCCCCGCGCATTGTACACGACCTGGCAATTGATGGAGGGGAATCCCTTGCGGTTTATGTAGCGTCTACCGTGCTCCCCGGGTGGTGACTTGATTTCTATGTGCGTACAGTCTATCACACCCAGTACCTCCGGGTATTGTGCCACACGGTGGAAGTGGCGCATATTGCTAGCCAACTCCTCCTGAGATCTGGGGAAGTATATATACTCATGGGCATGTCGTAACATGGCATCCAGAAACTGGTGTAGTACCCTGGATGCTGATGCCTGTGAGATGCCCATTATATCCCCGGTTGGCCTTTGAAAGGTACCTGTTGCCAGTATTCGCAAGCTTACACATACCTTTGTGTCCACTGGGATGGGCTCCCTCTGTTGTCTCTTGTTCTCAGGCGTGGCTGGCACAGCTCCACTATTTGCTGTAACGTGTCCCTGTCCACCCTGTAACGCTCTACTATCTCCAGGTCTTGAAGCCCCTGGTAGGTTACCCTTGGTCTGAACACTCTCCTTCTACTCTGAGGCCTACGGTAGTTGTCGGCACCCTCCTCCACAACTCCGTCTGTCTCTGACACATGCCGATGCATCACGGCCACGGCGGCACCCAACATATACATTTTAAAAGTTCCCCGTGTGTTTACACCCTAAAGTGCAGCGTTTGGGAATACGCGCTGTGTGTTGTGTGCATTCACACTTTATACTGTTGTGCTGTACACCCGGTGATGTCATTGGGTGTGTCTGTGCGGCCGTATCTGTGGATTATCTTCCGTGTTTTACCGTTGGCACTGCAACGCTGTTGCCTTTGGTGTTACATTACACTTGCCTGCATTGGTTTAGCTTTACACCTTACCTTATTGTTTCTGCACGTTGCACCTACTATTGCCTGGAGTGCATCCTGCAGGCACATGGCATATCATGCATTTTGTCTGCCGCCGCCGTTATGCTACCTCTCTACTTGGCTGTGCTGTATCGGTTCTTCGCTCTTTGCAATTCTGCTACATCCCCTACTTTCTTTGCATTCATATGCCTCCCCTTTCCCGTTGTGCGGGATTCTGCATGCAGAGTTGTCAGCTGCCGCCGATTGCCCTCCGTGGGTTGATTGGTGTTGATTGCTCATTACGACTCCAATTACACTGCTTCTGCATTTCCTCATATTCTCCGCATCACCTTCCTGTATCCGTGGTTGTTGACAGGGCGGCCGTCACATGACTGGGTTGGGGAACATAGTCATCCTCTTGCACATGCATCTGTGCACGCATTGTGTACTCTCAGCGCATCTATTTCCTCACACGCCGGTCCTGCTGCTGTGATGTGCATTGTACAGCCCATGTTTGTTGGGCTCCAATGTGCTTCCTCCTACAGTGGCACACCCCTCTGCGATTGACATGTATTCCCTCTAGGCCACTCCTCGGTGTATTACCGCTGCGCCGTTTGGTGCAGCCTTACGCCGGCGGGGGTTTTGCGATTCAGTATTATCTGCCTCATTTGCATGGCATTGACTAGTAATACATGGTTACGGCGCCTGACACTGCCGCCACTCCTTGGCAACCCTTCGGCTGTGGTTGTGGCTTTCCATGCATACTATGGTGTATTGTGGCTGTGAAGCTGATGTGTATTATACTGCTCTTTTATGACATTGTCATATTATTTCATTGTTCCGCACCTTCCGCGGACATGTCCTGGGGTTCTGCTGTGGTTTCTGCGTACATACCATTTATGTCATTATTTACATTTTCTGCATGTTTTCTTTTGACATTCTCGGTGTCTTTCGCCATTGGCATGTTGCACCAGTATGATACCTGACGTTGACAGCCTTCCTTTACTCCTATGTCATGTTTGGATATATGTAAACCGTTTTTTTTTGGTTTACATTGCCGTGCCCTTATGCTACGCCTGCGCCACTTTGTGAATCGCTACATGCCTTCATTTGCATGGTGCAACACTGCACATGGGGTGTTTAACATACCTACGCCGGAGGTGGCGAAACTCAGGCGCATGCTGGTAGTGCACGTGGAATTGGATCGTACCTGAATCGCTCGGCGGCCATGTCTGGCGTTGTGGCGCCTACGCCATGCGTGCGCCTGGCGCAAGGTTCATGAATCCTGGGGTAAATTTCAAATTGTTACGTATAGTACTCTAATGTTTGCTATTTATGTTAAACCAGTTATATATGGTATGTGGTAGCATCATATATTAAATGACTATCAAACATGTATACTCACATGGTTGCTATTAGTTAAACAAGAAACGCTGCATTTTTTTAATTTAAAATGTTTAGGAAATAAGATGTGCAAGGAAACAAAGACGATAAGCAACTTGCAACGATACCAAATATAGTAGAAGGAAACAGGAAGGATAATCAGAAATATGAAGTTGCTTACTCAGGAAAATATGTTTAGTTCAGTCAGAAAGGGGATACATCGTTTTAATAGCCAAACATGAGTGAAAAAAGAATAGATGATACAGTTAAAAAAAACAAGCTTAAAAACAACAAATAAACACAAGAGTGAAAAAAGGATAGAAAATTAAGTTTAAAAACAAGCTTAAAATATCATATAAGCATAAGAATGAAAACAGAAAGATAATGAAGTGTAAAAAATTAAGCTTAAAAACAAAAGATATACATTTGCAATAAAGCATTGTCTGTCCTTTAACCAAGATGCAAAACAGCATAATATCTAGAGTACTCAAACTCAGAGTCTCCAAAAATTGCTATACCAACCAATACAAACTACAAGTAACAGACAGCTTGCACAGAGAATCTGTGCCACAGACATCACCAATTATTGCCCTCCCCTCTAACCCCACCCTTTCCTGTCCCCTGGTCCAATCCCAACCAGTTACATCCCACACTTACATAATAACTAGGCCTCCTTTGCTCCTCCTAAAGTTTTACCTATTCCAACTAATCCACTTGAGGCTTTCCTCAATTTACTAGTGTACCCTGTATATTTAAATACTACCTTTCCTACAAATCTACTTCTATTGCCCCTGCTTACAACTACAGACCTACCTCATTAACATGACCTACATGATCCTAACTTTCCTTACTTGTCTCCCTTACTACTACTTTACTTTCTTACCTCCTATAATACCCAACTAACACCTGAATTTATAACGTCAGCATATACTCATCCAAATGTTTTCCAACTTCCTTTTCACTCTTTCATAATTTGCTCTTTCTACAAATGCTCTCCTTCCCAAAATCAAAGTTATTCCTTCCCCCACAAACTTTACAAAAAGTAAAATAAAGTATCTCATCTACTACCCCTCTCTATATAATGTCTACTTCATCTCTAAAACCCTACTACTATCAGGTGATATTTATCCAAATCTTGGCACAAACTCTCCCTCCCCTGTCATTAATTCTACAGTTCCAGACACAGGACACCTTACTCTTCCAAAAGACCTATATTTTTTTAATCAATGAATATTAGAAGTGTGTTAAATAAAGTCAGTGACTTACATGCCTGGATGTCAAATCACTCCCCAGATATCATCATCCTCAGAGAAACATGGCTAAAACCTCAAATCCCTGCTAGAGAAATTCTCCCTAATCAACAATAAACTTCAACCAGACCGCCAAAAGAAGAAAGGGAGAGGAGTTGCTATTGCCTACTCTAACCATCTTACTCTTACATCTCTAGATAACAAATCCCATTCTGACTGCCAACCTTAAACTTAACAGTTATATTGCAATCACTGTAGCAGCTATTTATATACCCTGAGGTGACAACATTCCCTTACTGGAAAATATTCTCTCCTACCTTTCTCAACACATACATAATGAAATCATCCTCCTTGGGGACATAAATATAAACTGGCTATCTCTCTGCTTACCAAACTCTATCTTATGTATTAACTGGCATGGCTTTACACAACTTATCTCTACACCCACCCAGGCTAACAAATCTCACAACTCCAGCTCTCTTATTGACTGAATATTAGTCTCAGACCCACTTAAATATCATAACTCTCTAACTCTACCTGACTTCCAAAGTGATCCCTCTCCAGTAAATGTTCTTAGATTTGCTCCACATTTCTCCAGGCTACATATATACATTACGTGTTGCAAGTTATCAAAATTCCACCCAGAAACCTTTAATACCCTCCTCTCAAAAATTAACTGGTCTTTTCTGACCCAACTCCCTCTAGATTAAACAGTATTCTCATTTAACTCAACCTTCCTAAATACTCTTAACTCACTGACACCCCTCCACACATATTAAATCAAACATATCCCCCTTGGCTAACTAATGCTACCCATACCTTGATGAAACCAGAGATAGGATGTGGAAAACATGGGTAAAAACTAAGCTTCCCATACACTTATTAAAGTATAAAGAACTCAGAAACATAACTAAAAACATACCAGTAAAGACAAAAAAAGACTTCTGTTATAACCCACCTACTGCACAAAGATCAAATCCCAAAAAATGTTGGCACTCTATAAATCAAATACTTCATCCTGGCATCCCCTCATCTTCTAACCCCTGCCTAACAGATACACCACAAGAAACTGCAGCCTTCTTTAACTCATACTTCATTGAATCCATTAGCAAGATGTTATGTTGTGACTCCTCTACTACTAACACTATAAATCCCCCTGACCCCTCTCCTACTCAAAATTCTACTAACACATTTTCCTATACCTACCAGCTGCATTAAATCTCTAGTCTGGAAACTAAAACCCTGCTCTACATCCGCAGATAGCATACCTCTCTACTTCCTTCAGGTAGCAGCAGACTTCCTTGCTATTCCTGTATCTATTCTGATTAACCATTCCATCTCTCAATCAAAAGTTCCCTCTGTTTGCAAACAAAATCTATACTGTACCTATACATAAAAGAGGTAACTCCACTGAAATCTCCAGTTTCAGACCTATAGCTATCCTCTCACCTCTCTCAAAAATATTAGAAAAATGTGTGCACAAGCAAGTCATGCAACACTTACTTCATGAAAATCTGCTCACTCCCACACAACATGACTTTCATCAAAAACATAGCACCACTACTGCCCTCCTATCTTTCATCAGCATTATTTCTCTGGCCAGAGATAAGAATAAACTAGTGTCATGCTTTTTCCCAGATCGTTCTAAGGCATTTGCTACAGTCTCTCACTCCCTTCTTCTGAACAAACTGACTAACATCAACTTGTACACCACTACTATTGCCTGGTTTTCTAGCGTTCTTACTGATCGACTACAACCAGTAAAGTGGCTGTCTGACCCCCCCCCCCATGTTAAAATAGGTGTTCCCCAAGGATCTATTTTGGTCCATTATTTTTCAATATCTTTACTAATCTACTCTATACTTCCTGCCCTCAGTCATCCCTTGTCCAATATGCAGATGACTCTGCAGTTATCACCATTGCAGACAGTCTCTCTCTCTGATCTTATTTCTGTTACTCAGACATCCTTTAACTCACTTGAAACCTGGTTCTCTAACAACCAGCTTATTCTGAATCCTAAAAAGCTAAACTCTTACTTTTTTCTTCCCAAAAACCTAAACCACCTTAAATCCACTTTTTTCTATATAGTGTCTTCATAACACACCTACCATTGTTGGACCTAACACAAAACTTCTCTGTCATAATAGATGACCAATTGAAATTTGAATTGCATGTAAACAATTGCATTAAGAAAACCCATCAAAAATGTAGCCTCTTACAGAGAAATAAAAAGATCCTTATTAACAAAGCAAAAGTATCCCTCTCTCATGCAAATCTGCTACCAAGCCTATTGTATAGCTATCAAATTGTCTCTCCTAAGTTAGAAACTACCTATAACAAAGTGGCTAGATTTGCAGCATACCTAAGCTTTAGATCTCATCACTGTCTCTCTCTGAAAAACCTAAACTGGCTACTATTACCTCACCAGCTTCTTCTCTCTCAGTGTCAGATTATCCACTCTGTATTGTATCAGACATTGTACTGTCCCAACCTATCTCCTCTAATCTCTTTTTATACTCCTTCTAGGACTCTTCGAAGCTCAGACCAAGACTTACTACAACTCTATAAACCTAAGAACAAAATTGGTTGCAACCTCTACAGCTACTATCCGACCATATCTTAGAACAAACTGCCATTAGAAATTAGGTCACTCAAAAAACTCAAAGAATTTAAATCAGCCACCAAAGAATCCCTGAAAAGTCATTGGTCATACCACTGTACTCACCCTCCATAATCTGTCATCCTTTCCTAGGCCAGCCTACTACCAGCCCTCTCCTGTTCAGTTTCTATTTACCTGTTATCTCTCTTAGCCACCTTATCTTGGCAAGTACTTGTCACTCAATCTTAAATATATACGTATTTACATATTACTTGTATTATACTTACTAACTGTAACTTCCTTAGCAAAGGTATTCAAACTGTGGATTTGTTTTTTTTTACATAAAACTTATGTTAATGGCAACTTAAACTCTGTAATTCTTATGCTTGTATTGTCACAATTTAAACATTATTATTATTTTGTATTACTTTTATTATAAACTTGACCTTTTCTCCCCGTGACTCCTCTGAAAAAGGGCTATCATCTCAGTCGGACAAACCCGGTCAACAAATGTAAAATAAAAAATAAATGATAAATAAATAATATTCAGGTTCTACCTCTGCATAGCCAATATCTATATATACAGTATCTCCAAGGTTGCACAAAATGAGAAAAGAGGAAACAATGAAAAATAGAAGACACATCACCTTTCCATTCTTTGTGATTTGGATGACCTGCAAACAGACTCATTATCTGCAGTAAAGCAAGCTTTGAAGTTCCATACTTTCATATCTTAAAAACAATGAATTTAGGCAAGAGTTGTTTTGAGATCCAACAAAGGAATACTTGATAAACAGTTAAGCTAACAGAAACAGCAATGGCCATTGAAAATTCAAAAAGGCCGCATTAACCTATAGAGAAACCACAATAAATCAAACACTTATTTATGGCAATAATTCACTTGTCAGCAGATGATGCATATTAAATTGCAATCATTTTTAAATTAATAAGTCATAGTCACTGACAACACAAAACTCCAAATGCAGAAATAGGTGTATAGTTTACTGCCAGGTTATGCTGTCAAAATGATTAATATAGAATATACATCTTGCAAAAATAGAGGGTTGATGATAAATTTGCCAGTACCTCTTTCAGTCCCAAAGCACATTCATTCATACATGACTATTTTCAGTCAGGGATTGCCTCCTAGTACTAGTAGGGTATGTACACAGTGTATTTTTTGGCTCAGAGTTATTAGCTGTTTCTACATAAGGTATACTTTCCAATCAGTTTTGGTTTTCATTCATTATAGTAGTGCTAGGTGGTCAATAAATAAAATATGTTGCAAGGCAGTTTTGCTTACTTAGAGGTGCATTATTACTCCTTTGTATAATAATTGATGTAGCATAACATGGTTTGTATCATTCAGGTACATGGTGTCCAACAACCTATAACTTTATTTAGCATGTTAAATGCTAGATTGCATAGAATTCACAGACATCGATGTGTATGATTAGTGAATACCGCTGTCAAGATGAATTAACAGTGTATCTTTTGAAAAGTAAAGTTCATTTAGTGACTCAGTAAAGCTGCCTGATCGTATTGACACTGATAGTATATTTTGCTCTATGAAAAGGCATTATAGCAAATATCTCAAAATTTATATCAAATAAAAAAAAACTACAATGAGCAGAATCCATCTGCCTCTTAAGGTACTAAATAAACCAAAACAGACGCCCAGAGTAGTTGAGACTTCCTCTTGCTGGCATATTAGCATTACTGTCATTACTCTGACTACAGTACATGACTGTTGTGACTGTGGTTGAGGCAGATGCAGAAATGGAAATAATTTCTCTTAGAAACTTGATATGATGTCTCTAATATTTCCTTCAAAGTCTGAAAGCCACAAAGAAATACAGCAACATATCAGTGGATAGCTTCTTTATATGTCCTTGATTATTGTTGATTTGTCAAGCAGTTCACTGTGTACTTTCGTGTCTTTCTAAAATACTGTATAGAAAACTTTGGGTGAGTACTGCTAGAGACGCAGGATTTGCTGCAAGAATTGCCAAACGTCACCAAAGCAATAGGATGATGATATAGAATAGATTTTGTAGGACACAGATTCAGCTGGGTTTATGGTGAGGAGGTGGTGTCAGATCCTGGAGAGTGATTGAAGTCTTCCATAGACTCAACATTACACACTATCTTATAAAAAAATGCTCAACCCTCCATTTCACCCAACTGAATAACTCTACCATCAATGACACACCCTGACCCATTATCAAATAATTTTATGGCACCACACTATAGCTGATCATCATCGCCACTGTCTTTCCCCTAGAGACAAATATGTCACTTACATATATGTCTTTTGACTATGGAAGTGCCCATATGACCACCCTCTGGTTAAGCACTGCTAACCCCCCAAAATACAGCATTTTCTCATGCTACAGAGTATGTTCTTTCCTGCAAAATGATCTGTTACCAGCAAACATAAAAACATAATTTTAGCTCTATTTTTCAATTTCTACATGAATAACATCCATGCTGCTAAATTCTTCAGTGCATAACATGCTGTGTTTTGGTGAAATCTTACAATATTTTCATTACAAATGTGTTTTCCTGTCTCATAAATCATATTATTCATTATGTTTTCAGGTTTGTGACTCAGGAAATGCCCACATGGTAAGGTGCATATAGCCCTTTATTCTTTCCATTCCACAAGGATTATAATCATTTTGAGGATTCATGTCAATTCCCAGTTGTCTTCCTTCCTCCCCACTCAAGCCACTAACTTACTATGTCTTTGAGAATTCACAGCTTTTTTTACTATATATTGTTATTAATGCACAGAGGGTAAAAATGACAAAAAACTTGACACCACTGACAGAAAAATAGATTTAAAGAGAATGTGTCTTTTCCAAATTAGTGCCCAAACTTTGGGACACACTCCCATTCGACATCCATAACATCTCAGATTACAACCAATTCAGACTCCGACTAGTAGTCCACCTGCAAGACAGTACACTATGTACATTTTATTTTCATTTGTTTATTGTCATTTGTTAACTGGGTCGGTCCAACTGAGCCAAATGCCCATTTTCAGTGGAGACCCGAGGAGAAAAGCTCTAAATGCAATTACAGACATGTCAAAAAACAATAATTAATACAAAGACTAAACATTACAACAGTAATACTGACAAGAACCATTTACACAAAATAAAATCAACAAAGACAATATATTTATATATAAATTTAAAAAAAATCAATACAATAGCGGCAGGATCCTTCAACTATCTGTCAGTAACATGACTGCAACCATCCTGCCTCCTGCTCTCCACTTGTACTCTGTGATATTCATAACAAGTTGCTATATCACACACTCAGACTGGAATACTCCTATTCCCTGCCTCCACCTTTTCCCTTATATACAAATAATTGCACCAAGCTTAGTTACAACCTATGAACCTAATGAATATTAATCATACCCTGACTCAATAATGAGGAAAATTCCTGGCACTGTGTTAGAAACTATAACATCTGGAGAAATTCAAGAAAAAAAAAGACAACTCAGTATATGTGAAATACCCTACTTACTCCTGTGTGGTTTAATATTAATATTTCCCATGCAGCTTTATAGAGCAACCAGCTTTACACAGCAACATAGATATATTTCCCTCAAAAGTACTGTATATACCAATTATTAATCAGAAATTACTCACTTAACAAATGCATCTCCCCATATTTCCTAGGTAGTTACATCTGAATTAATTGGTGAATTGAGTTTTTTGTGATGGTTCTCCTGTTTAGCTTCCCAGTCCATCTTGTCTTGCTCTGTCAAGTTATTATCACTTCATAAAATTGCAAAACCCCCTTTAATGGAACTGGATATGCATTTGTAACTTGTGGAGAAAAACTGCAAATACTGCTGGCTAAAACTGAGTTGCTCCAATTCCCTTCTGCTTTAACATTTTATTACTGGCCGGAGAAGCTTTCTTGTTTTAGTCACCAAGTTTAACAGCTCATGGTCCTGTCTAAATGGTAAGTACTGATACTTAACCCCTTTTTAAAACTGAATGTTTTTCCCAGTACTATTCCCTTTTCTTCTCTATGAATAAATGTTTTTATAACATTTCTCTGTCTATATGTAAGCTTTGGCTTGATGACCAGGGTACCCTTTTTCAGATTTAGTTTTAATGTTAAGTCTAGTTGTAACATTTTAGGAAAAAAAGCCAGATTGTCTTAGATTTCTTTTTTCCCTTCTGATTCTGTTTTATTGGTCATTTAGGTTTTCTTGAAGTTTTTTACACTGAGTAATGAGCAAATCAATTGGTATTTTGGTGTCTTGAAGTCCTTTGCAACTGTGTCTGATACAGCATTGTCATGCTGCTATAAATGGTTGTTACCATCCCACACTGAAGACTTTTCCTCAGGTTCTGAGTTACTCATAACTTCATAGAATGAAATCCTTTAGACAAAGTTAAGATAGGGTCAAAAATCATCTCTAAAATGTTATTTTAAAGGATGGCTTTTTTCCTACTAGATTCCATTCACAATTTAGTTCTGTGTGGGTAGGCAATGAATCACTCAAAGTATCGAAAGTCTGAAAAGCAAAACTACATGAACTATATTTTCTTGCTGTTAAAGAGTTCTTACTGGACATTTCTGTGATTTTAATTAAAAAAATGTCATATTTATCAGAACTCAAAGCTCTTGACATATCTATTTCTATGCATGAACTTAGTCTCTGTATAACTGCATCACCGTTTTTTGTCTTGAGTCATACCTAAAAGGTGTTTTTTGACCAGTCCACCTACTTAGCTAACATGCAAAAAAAGTCTAGTGTAATATTCACTCTTTTCAGTTCCATGCATACTAATAAGAGGTCAAAAAAATGTCATCAAAAGTGCATTGATGGCTGAAACATTTTTCATTTTTATCTCTAGCCTGAAGGCATGCATTAATGTCATATTGCATCAGTACTATGTTGCAGAAATATGCAAATAATCACGCAGCTATTCAGTATGGGATACAAGATAGGAGTGTTCTTTTGTCATGAAATAGTCAAGTATATGCATGCTGCATTTAAGGTACAACATACTAAGTTTTCCTTTATATTTTTGAGTTCTCAACCACTAGATACATGTTGGTTATTCTATTGTCTAACAGATATTCCACAGTTCTTTTTATTTCTTTATGAATTTACTTGTTTATTTAGTACAGATAAATGGTCTGGACAATGTGGACATTTTTCAGCGAGAATCTTGTTACATAGAAGAAGTTTACTCTTTAACAAAAACAGTAACACAGTTTTAAGAACAGCATATATTAACATGCCACAGTGATGCTAACACTGTTAACCCACTTCTTAAGATATGCAAGTATGTAGAAACACCAGTCTATCAGTATAAGTGAAAAAAAAAGAAAAAGAAAATGAATTGTATAATATATGGTCAGGCAACTGTGCCATTAGCTTTAGTGGCAGATTACCCTTAAAGGTCAGCAGTTAGGCCAAGGTAAAGAGAGCTTCATAAAGTAAAGACTCCAGCTATGTGGTCCAAGGACTACAAGAGTTCAAGTGCATTGCTTGTTCTTCTTGGTGAATGACAAAATCTTTTCCTGCAGAGGTATTTAATCTAAAATCTTTTCCCTTTTTTCGTTTGTTTGTAACAATATCGATTATATTGCATATCGATATACTTGTCACTTGGCTTGATATTGGCCAATGTAATATAGTGGTGTTCCTTAAATGGAGGATTTAACACAAAACAACTATTTTTTTTTATTTGGGTTATTCAGAGAAAGTACTGCAATATCCTAAATTGCTCAGCAATAACTGAAATCTATATTTCCAATGTGTGGAGAAGTATACCCTTGGCCAATTTCACTGTTGCTTTTCTTGTCAATAGAATGCAGAATCTTTGGCAAGATGTTTACTTCTGTTCATAAAAATAGTGAGGAATAGGAAAAACACACTTCCACATAGCTGGAGGCATCTACTGTTTGTAAATGTATCTTTTTACGGGACATCCTGTGTGCCAGTTGTCTTTGACTCCTATAGTCTTCTGTGGCATCAAACTTTTTTTTTTACACGGATTTTTTAATTTATTTGCTATTCAAGAAAAGTCACAAGACATACTGTGTCTCCTTTCAGGACAACACAAAAGCAAAGCACTATCTGGTTATGTGACTTGCTCAGAGTAGTATAGAAAACAATTGGCAACTGATAGAAATACCCCATGATTGTAAAATGAAGTTTGTTAATAGCTTTAATCTTTAATGCTCATTTCTAAACTGAGACTTTCAGTCACAGTTTGTCTGTTTATCAACAAATGTGAGCAAGAAGAGTGGATAGAATGGTGCCTTTTTTTCTGTTCATTGCTGACCTCAGAAAATATGAAAATATCTGCATAACGTATGCAGTGATTCTTTCGAACACTGGTCTCAGTGAATTTATAAATTTAAGGGAATGGCAGTGGACCTGTTATTGAGCTCTATGGTACATCTTTTAACTGGAAAGTTGAAGTAACTTAGATCTATTAAAACATGGAAAAAATGTTTTTAAGTAACTTGTGACTCATGCAACTTTAATATTCCTTATACTATAAGCTGAAAGTTCTGAAGAAAGCATTTTATGGTCCATTGACTCAAATGCTTTGATTATGTCAAGACAAATGGCTCTGTCAGCTCCACATTGTGTATTGTTTCTAATAGAGAGCCCATTGGATTCAACAAATATCACTCTAATTTGCATTCTGACTTCTGTAAGAAGGAATCAGCACTGATATGGGATCTTTGCTTTGGTAAAGGCATGATATTCATCATTTTCTAAATCTCTGAGAATTTTCTGGAAAGAAGGTTGCAAGAAAATACTATAAAATTGTTAGAGGCCCGTATGAATTTTGAAGAAACCCTGTCGGTTCAGATTGGCCCTGGAGGTGTATTTTAAAAAAAACTTTTACTTATCTTGGAGATAGACACTCAGGAGAAGCAAAGTTAGTAGCATAGTTTATTCTTGTTTCTTGGATACTCAGCTGCTAGCAAAAGAAGTCTGCACATTTTTTTTTAGTTGCATTAAAATTATTTTAACATGGGCCTTATCTGATGCTTATTTTGAGCAGCAAGCATGCTTATCTCTATGCAGAATATTTTATGTTTTCTGAGCAAACAACAAATTGTCTCTGTTTTAGCAAGACAACCTTTTACTTTTTCTGATTTACTTTTCACAAAGATCCCTAATACTGCCATATCAACTACATTCTGTTATTTCTGATTCATTTACATCAACTTCATTAATATGAATTAAATTATTATGTGACATTTCCTTTAATAGAATGATATATATGTTGTTTCATTTTATTTATAATATGAATAACAATTTTATAGACTCATGTAATGAGTAATTAAAATTAAATGGATTAGCATGCCCTAATCATATGTTCAGCATTTATAGTTATATAAAGAGACTCTAACTTCAAATCATACTTATACCTTTTCTGACTCGAAGCACAGTACTCTGAGCTGCATTAAAAAATTTACCCTTCAGTTCCATAATATTTGAGATTTTCTATGAACTGCTTAATGCTTTTAAAACCAACTCTGCTGGCTTATGAATAAGAAAAAAAATGCATACAATTTTACTTACATCGTGTCTATTACTTTGCCTTAGGGCAACATTCATTATGTGTGGAAGATCAATTATCTTCTAAAGATATTAAAATGTTCTCTGCAATGTCACATCACCTACGCTTTATAAGTACTGCAGGGGCAATCATTTATTTTAAAATATTGATGCAGCTAATTAAAAAATTTAGTATTAGTGCCATTTTAGAAACTAGAGCAGAAGAGAATATTAATCTAAAAATGACAGTATGTATCATAAAAGGCTTCATGGCATCTTCTGTTGGAATTCATGAAATGCAGAAAGTTTGCATTCTTTAAACCAGTCAGTGCTATTAATATGTGATTTTTGAATGAAATGCACGATGACAGGAGATAAAAGCATCAGAAATTTCCAGCTATGCACCAAGGAGCTTTCCAGATATTTAAATGTAAAGCATCATAGAGTAATTTGGTTTAATGGACAGTCTCTGTCAATATAGTCTAGATTTTTATTAGTTAAACAGCATAACCAAGTAGCTGAAATGAAAAAAGGAGACCCATTCTGCCAAGAAAGCAAGAAATAGCTGTTGCTGGACAGTGCAGATAATTTGCTAAGCAAATGTAGAGCAATCGACTATCACAAGTTCAAAACCTGTTACGTTTGATCCTACAACTTCACAAATAGACTGATATCTCAATAAATACAATGGATGCACTCAATTTAATCAAACCACTGTCAGGGGCAATACCCTGTCATATCCCTTTTACATATATAGGCTAACTCCAAAAAAGCTGTGCATTAAACTAGAGAGACTCCTCTGCAGTACTATAGTCTCAAACATTGTATATTTTCTCAGTTTTTGCACTGACAGTCTCACAATTCTGAGAATCACTGCTCTACTCCTCAGAATTGAAACAGGCACTGTAGCAGTATTCAATGCAGATATTAAATACTTCATTAAATGAATGTTTTCATTTTGTAATGACATTCAGTTGTATGAGTATTAAAATCCAGAATTTTAAAGGGAAATTCAGACAACCAGGTCCTTCATTTCTGACATCTTGCATTATAGCAGATAACAGTTATAACTAGTTTTCCTCTGTCTTGTATGCATAATTATTTTTACTTTCCCACTTAATGAACTGCTCTAGGAATAAAATTGCTAGAGTATCTGAAACATATTTGTTCATCAACTTAGAGATAATAATACTCTCCTCTTCAGCAATTACTCTATCAGTACGGCCCAAAAACTGAATGGATGATGGAATGGCTATCCCTGCTGATTTTGGAAGCAGTACAGGCAAATTTCCAAGTATTTGGTCATTCAGGCTTGCAGAACTTTGTAATAGGTTAGCAGTACGTGAATGGATTCTCAATCAACCATTATTGTTAGAAATCCAAATGATGCAATCACTGTATCAGTGTGTTCCTTGGCTTTAGGTTGTCAGCAACCTGACTGCTTTGAGATTTACTGCTAATGCCGCAAATTACCCAGTGTTCCTGCATGTATTCTCATGTCTTTTTGTTTCATCATTTCTTTCCATAACCTTCTAACATTTTCTGTTCCTTCCTTCTTTGACTAAATACAGTAGTGATGGAGTTCTAAATAACTGCCTGTCCAGTTTGTCTTCTGCCTCCCTCTTTAGTCCATTTTATTTTATTATTTCACATCTAACAATTCATGTATGTATACATTTTCTTTTTCTTTTTTTATGTGTGTAAGCATGCATGCATATATGTATTTATTTAGTTGGTTATGTATGCATGTATGTATGTTAGGTTTAGGGCATTGATCAACATGGATCTTTTTTCTGAAATCAATTTAAATGGAACTTTTCATAGATTTACAATAATAGGCTTATTCTCCAATTTTCATTTGCATACACACACAGACACACACGCACACACACACACACGCACACACACACACACACACACACACACACACACACACACACACACACACACACACACACACACACGCACACAAACATGTCAGCCATACCACACATTCACATACACAAACATGCATACTCACATACATAGAAAACGGTCTTCCCTCTCATTATTCCTATGGCCATACTGTAAGCTAGTCTCTTCTAGCTATATTTAGTACATTCTTCTTAACTGATTCTTACTCCATAGCAGTTTGTATAAAATGTCATTGCTATCCACTATTACCTTCATTTCTCTGGTAAAAATGTATTATGTCAGTTCCCTACTCTGTTTAATGTTTATGTCTATAGAAATTCTACACTTGCTACATTTGTAACTGAGCCATCCATCTTCAGATTTTGTAGACAGGGATGGGACGAAAAATAAATCTTTTCAATTTTTCATTTTGTTTTCATTTATTTTGAAATTTTGTGGAAAACACCGGATTCACGAAGGCTTGCACAGAGTCTAAGAGTAGTGTAAGACTCCATGCAGCCTTCGCGATCCAGGAACAGCCCAAAGTCCGTGTAAGAGACAAGCTAAAACGGCTCTTACACGGAGTGGGCGTGGATAAGCTAATCACCTCACTTGCAGCTGAATAGCATGCAAATGAGGATGATTAGTGATCCAGGAAGCCCAGAACAGCCCGTGTAAGAGCCGTTTTAGCTGCAGAAATGTCCTCAGTTGACAACTGAGTACGTTTCTGCAAAAAACGCAATGGAGCCATGTCAGCTCCAAATAAAGGGTGCATATGTGTCAGGCAGCATGCTAATGGCCAAATATGTGGCCATTGGCAAGGTAACCTGATGCAAATATCTTAAAAATATATATATTTTTTTGGCGATCGCCGATGTTTAAACCCAGCGCAGCCCCGCGCAAATGGGCTGCGCTGTATAAAACATAAAAACGAAGGTTTTAAACCCACAAATGTGGGTTTTATGCAATACATGGAATGTCAATGCAGGGACCAGCAGAAAAAAACAACATGGCCACCGTGTAGTGGTTGCTAAGGGGGGAAGCTGAGTCTAAGAGATGTAACTAAGCATTAGTAGGCAATCTGATGCAAATGAGTGTTAGGATACGGAATTCCACTGTCACATAGCAAATGAGCACAGTCTGAGTAGTGTAAGAGTTACAGAAGGGGGAGGAACAGAGTAGGAGATAGGTGACATCACAGGGGGGAATGGTAGAAAGAAATGCAGTTCATTGGAGGTCAGAGTTACATGACAGATGTCAGACAGATATCATGGAAAGAGGTGTGCCACTAAATAAGCATGAGAAAGTCAAGAAATGGAAGGTGTACACTGTTGCCTACACCAAAGTTTCTTGCTGGGCGTGCATGCGCACGTGTGCGCGCCATGAAGCACGAGTAAGACAGTGTGCGCGCGTGTAAGGCAGACTGAGCATGTGGGAGCGTGTTGGGAGATGTTTAACACTGTTTGCATGGGTGTGCACGCGTTTTAACCCGAATAAGCAGATTCTGAACCGTGTAAGCATGTGTGCGCGCATGTAAGCCACTGTGAGCGTGTTTCTGCTGGTCTGCACACGGCTCCTCCCTAAGGAAACATTGAGGGAAAAGGAAGCAACAGATTTTGTAGGAAGCTAGCAGGGAATACTGCTGGAGCTAGCAGGTGAAAACAATTAGAAGCAGGCAATTACACAGGCAGAATAGTAGCCCAGCCCAGCACCTAAAACTCGGCAAACAGCAGTGCAGGATGTTTCTCTCAAGAGACACTGCAAGACAGGAGTTAAGTTATTAGAAGTGAAAACTGAAAAAGCTGAACTCATAGCAGAAATGTTAGGGGCTGCCATAGCTGTCATAATGAGACATAGGCGACTTGCTGAGGGTGGTGACAATGCAGATGGTGCCAGACAACCCACAGTGAGGAGACGGAGAAGAGTGTACAGGCCCAGGGTCACCTACCACGGGTTACATGAGCTGGAGATAGTAGAGCACTACAGAGTGGACAGAGACCTCCTGCAGCAAATAGTGGAGCTGTGCAGGCCACGCCTCACACACAGAACCAACAGAGGGGAACCTATCCCAGTGGAAACGAAGGTATGTGTTGGCCTAAGAATACTAGCAACAGGCACCTTCCAGAGACCAACTGGTGATATGATGGGGATATCACAGGCATCAGCCTCCAGGGTACTGCACCAGTTCCTGGATGCCATGTCAGCACATGTCGGTGATCATGTATTTTTCCCAAATGCCCGTGAGGTATTGGCCAGCAATATGCGTCTCTTCCAGCAAATAGTGGAATACCCTGAGGTAGTGGGTGCAATAGACTGCACGCACATACACATCAAAGCACCAGCCGGTGAGCAGGGTAGGGCATACATCAACCGCAAGGGCTTCCCCTCCATCAACTGCCAGGTCGTGTGTGATGCCCAGGGCATAATAATGAATGTGTGTGCTGGCTGTCCTGGGATCTACCACGATTCCCACATCTGGCATTTGACACAGCTGTACCAGACATTTGCCAATGGGGACATCCCGCACGGACACCTAGTGGGGGATGCAGGTTATGCACTGGAGCCGTGGCTGATGACACCCATCAGAAACGCACACACACCTGAACAGGAACGCCATAATGAAGCACACGCACAAACACATAATGTAATAGAGCATGTGTTTGGGCTGCTCAAGTCATGGTTCCGGTGTCTGGACACATCTGGTGGAGCCTTGCAGTACACACCAACTACATGTACCCAAATTGTCATGGTATGTGCTATGCTACATAATATGATCTTGCAAAAACAGCTGCAGCAGGACCACATAGGGCTGGGCCAAACAGCGCCCCACCATTGCCAAGGCCATCATAGGCAGAGCGTGACTCTGAGGAGGAACAACCTGAGCCTGCCCCAGTAGGCAGAAGGAGGCGTGCCCAGTATGCCCTGGCCTTGGCAAAGAGGCAACGCATAGCACATACACTGGCTCAGTAGGAACCCTGGGAATGATACCCCCTCTGACTCACTCAAATAATTACATGGATGCCTACAATGACATGACCTGCTCACAAACATGTACAGGGAAGTGTAATATGCGCATCCGACAGAGACAGCCCTGCAGCACCACCTGAGGCATGAATGCCATGTGTTAAGTAATGTAACACCATGTACTATATGCACACCTGAGGACCCTGACTAACATCCTACCCTCACCAAGCATCATGCCACAATATGACAATGAGATGATCAAGTGCAATAATTGACTGAAGTATCGCAGTTAGTCAAAGGGGATCCAATGTGTGCCAGTCTGGGATGACATGTTGAGCATGACATGATGCTCCTCCTGCTAGGACTGGCATGCACCTATCAGTGCAGGCCGTATGGATACTGGCAAAGGCTGTTGTTACCCACAGTGTGCCCTGAATAGGTAAGGTTCAAAACACAAACCTATCTCCATAGGTATCAGAAGGGATAAGAATAAGATAAGGGATAAGTCGAAACAGCAAGAAGAATGCAGTCTAAACTCACCCAGTATGGAGAATGTTGATATCTGCGCTGTAACAGAAAACTGAGTCAAGGCTCACAACAGCACCCTAACACTACCAGGTTACACCTCATACTGTGCTGTACAGCCTCAAAACATGGAACAAGCTACAAAAGGAGGGTGACTAGCAAGAATTGTCAAGGATACCCACACGCCCATGTTGGTACCACAACAAAAAGCAGCATGGACTAGCCATGGTCAAGTAACAGTGGCTAAAACTGCCCCCCCCCCAGTTTATAGCCTGCTACAGACTACTGTCCCAACACCAGGAACTGCACCTGGCCTATGCTGGAATACAAGAATATATCAAGTCCTCCAAACCACATTATATTGGGTGACTGAAAATACCCAGACATAGACTGGGAGCATTATACTAGCTCCAACAGTGTAGGACAAAAGTTCATAGAATCCATAAACCAAAAGGCCCAGGAACAACGTACCACTCCCACAAGAGGGGTAAGCATACTGGATGTGATAATCAGCAACATGGGTACTGGACGGCAAGACGAGAAGTGTATTGCTCACTGGTAAAACCAGACCATAGAGTAATCACACTGGATATACAAATCCTGACCACAGTCCCTGGCCAGAAAACCACAGTGGAAAACATGTGTAAAGCAATATTTGCACTCCTCCAAACTGATGTGGAATCCATTAAAGGTCCTGTGCAGGTGCAAAATATGGGCCACACCTCAGAACCTGTAATACAGCCATTCCATAAACACTGCCAGGAATGCTTGGATTATGCAATCCTAAATTAAAACAAGACACAATGCCATACACGCAGGCATCTGGCATGGTGGACACCAGCCATAACCAAACCATGCAAGAGAATGAGGAAGCTACTACATGATAGAGCAAACATAAACAATGAAGTAATCACTGATCAGTAGTATGGCAATAAAATCTGTCCACACATACAATCCACTAAGGCCAGCCACAACAAGTTGAATCTGAATCCTGAGGCAATGTTACACCTGCCCCAAGTACACAGACAACCCCCAACTCCACCCAAGAAATACAAATATATGTGAGAGATGCAGCCATCTATCCAAACTGGAGGCTGAGCTCCCTCAACTCAGTACTCCTAAAACTAGTCAGGAGGAGAAGGTAACCACACACGCCACAAACACAGTCCCACATAGACCTATCACAACCGCAAACCAAACACATAAACACAGAAAAACATTTCCGGAGGCACAAATTACAAACACAGCACACTAACAGAGGCCTCTAAAGCAGACACCCAATCAAACAACCTCCAAACATAGCACATGCAACACATAGTACACAAAGCTGGTGTGCCAAACAGTCACAGGCCAGAAGGAGAAACAGCATGCCTGATACAGTTGTAATAGGTGACTCCATAGTCAGACACACTGCTGTCCTGCACACCAGACTGAACAAGGGAAAGGGTACATTAAGCTGCCTGTAGGCTGCCACAATACGCCACATAACAGAAGTATGCAGGTCACTCCAAAGCAAGTAGAAATATGATGCAGTCACAGTCCATGCTGGTGTGAATGACCTGAGATGTACCTCCCTAGACTACATGAAAAGAGACATAGATGAGCTCTCTGATTATGTAGTCCAGGCTGGTATGACACTCACCGTTTGCAGCATCCTACCCTTACCAAGAATAATGCCACAGTACAAACACAGAATTATCAGTCATAGCAAGTGGCACACTTACTGGTGTCATTCCAAGGGGATCCAATGTCTGTTTGCTTGGGATGTCATGCTTGACAAGCCACACAGCTGTTCTTGGGATGGCTTGCACCTGTTACCCCTGGGCGTCTGGATATTGGATAAGGCCTTTGCCATCTCCATAGAGCCTTTTGTAGGCAAGGCTGAAAAGACTGACCCACCACCCTAGAAAACATAAGTGGAAAGAAACATAAGGGTAATGCTGACCAATGCCAGATGTGTAAACCCCAATATGCATGCTCCCAAGGCCATCCCCAGTATGGAGAACATCGATGTCTGTGCAGTGACAGAAACCTGCTGCAAGCCTCCTGACAGCACACCAGCACTACCAGGTTATACCACATATCATGTGTCATGGCCCCAAAACCTGGAACAAATCATAAAAGGAGGGTGAGTATCCATATTCAGCACAGACACCCATACGTCCAGGTAACTGACAATGCACAAGGCATTGGAGTCCACCCATGTGCAACTAACTGTAGGCAAGACTGCTGTACAGTCTGTAGCATGCTACAGACCACACTCTCACAAACAGGAACCCCACCCAGCCGTCCTGAAGACACTGGACAGTATGAATGTCCCACCAAATACCAAACAAGGTACCACAAATTACCACATAGGTGGTAAACCATTGTGTATGGAAGGAGTAACCAGGGACCTAGGGACACAAGTGGACAGTAACCTGTTATGTGACACCCACATTGCCAATGTGGCTAGGAAGACTGTCTACATTTGACACCGTATCAGGAAAGGATTCACATCTACATCAACAGAGGTCATTGTGCCCCTATACTGTTCTCTTATCACACCCATAATCTAGTACAATGCCTCATATGGGATGTACCTTACCTGACACCTGCAGCAGTTAGAAAGACCTCAAAGGTACCTCACCAAGAGGATAAAGGGTCTCAAATATATGTCATATGCTGCCTGGCTGTAGACACCCCAGCTGAATGCAGTCACATACTGCCTACACAGAGGCATTGCATGCCTGTTGTAGAAGGCCATGGCCAACACAGGAGTAATGGACATGCTCCACCCCAGAAAACTCAAAGCCATCGGAGCTGTGAGAGTGAGAGATGTCAACCTCAACAAATAATGAAATAGGATGTGATGGTGGGACAGATACATAATCCAGAGGCTCCCCACACCCTGGACCAGAATCCCACTCCATGTTAGGCAGAGCCCCTCACTGACACTCTTCAACAGGAATCTTGCCAAGTGGATGGATGATTGTAAAGTTACACTGGGGTTCTTCACTGTGTCATGTCCAGACAGAGGCACAGCAAAGCAAATCATAAATGGCCATAATATTCACATAGCAAGGGGTGGCAAAAGCCACAAACACTCTGGCTAGGCTAACAAATGCCCTAGGGTGGATAGCCTAGTATGAACCTATGAACCTATGAAGATACAAATTGTACAGGACACTAAGGATAATCCCAAGGCTTTCACAACTGATGGTAGGACCCATGTTGGGAATTCACAGATATGCTCTGAATCACACAAATATCACAAACACACACACATATTGCCAACATACATCCTGACAGGTGCAGTGCAACCCCCCCCCCGAATGCAGAATATCTATCCCAGCAGACTGCTGGCCCCCTGACATTGCAGATGCTGAGGTAACAGCCAGCATCTACAAAGCAAAACACACAGCAGCAATGGTATGAGATGGTGTCCTGGGCTTAGTGCAATGTGGACTCCAAGATGAATGGAATGCCAAACCACACTACTGCTCAATGTCAGCCTTACCACAGAATATGTACCCAAAGAGCAGTGTACAACAACAGTGGTCCTTCTCAACAAAGGTGTTGCCTGAATGGATACTGAAAACTACTACCCCAGAATCCTGAGAAGCTCAGTCTGCACAGCTATGGAAAGGATCAGCATGTACCACAGACATAAAGATATTGGGGACCTACTGACACCGGACCCTACCCAGTGTGGCTTTCTTAAGTGCAGATCCTGCCCCTAAACATGTTTGACTCAATTGAAACAGTCATCAAGGTCATTGATGAGGGCAATGTGGTCCACACAGCGTAGCTGGACCTTGCAAAGGCTTCTATACAACACCCTACGTGTTCATTATAGATAAGCTCACCAGTTTAAATATAAACCCCTATGTCAGTAGAGGGGTTGCAAACCAGACCAAGGACAGAACAGACATGGTCAGACATGCT
This sequence comes from Protopterus annectens, assembly GCF_019279795.1. Classification (NCBI taxonomy): domain Eukaryota; kingdom Metazoa; phylum Chordata; order Ceratodontiformes; family Protopteridae; genus Protopterus; species Protopterus annectens. The sequence continues at coordinate 1,925,926,424 of NC_056728.1, read as the reverse complement.
GCAGCCATGTCAGACTACAAACCAGATATAACTGGCATCCCACAAGGCTTGGTCCTGGGATTTCCCTCATCTGGTATATATGTCCCATAGGTACAGGCAAACATGGAAGGACTGTGTCTGAACATGTTTGCAGAGGACTACAAACTGCTCACCACATATGATCCACCAGCTGACACAAGCATCCCACAAAAGGGCCACATAGAAACAGACAACTGGTGCCATAGCCATGTCAGCAAGCTAATTGCAGAAAAGTGTATAGTCAACCCCCGTGGATATACAGTAAGTGCCCACCAATTACCACATAGGTGTTAACCCATTATGTAGTTAACATGTAATGAGAGACCTGGGGACACAAGGTGATAGATATCCTGCATTGGACAAACATGTGCTGTAGTGTTTGCAGAAACATACCATATACCCACCTAAGCATGAAGGTTGTCATATCTAGATAAGGGGAGGTCATTGTGGCTCTGCAGTCATCCTTCATCAGCGGTACAATTGACTACAATAGCCCCTGTGGGATGTACCTCAGCAGACACCTCCATCAACCGTAAAGTCCCCAACAGTACCTCACCAGGAGTATCAAAGAGCTTGCACAGATGCCATGTGTTGCCTGTGTTGCTGGTATCAATAAACATGCTGCACCTTGTAAAATCTGAATGGCAGTGAGCTATGCACATGAGAGACCTGAACCCCAGCACTGACTTACATAGGACAAGCTGTACTGCATTATCCATAACACAGAAGCCACCCCCACCCATGAGTGAACTCCCAGTACAGGCTACCCATAGAGTCACTTATCAATCTTCCTCAATAGGAATCTTGATGAGTGGATGGGAGATGGTAGCTTTATCCTGGGTATCACTGTCATGTCACAGGTAGACAGAGGCACAATATACTAACCATGACATATGTCATGGCAAACTCCACTTACAATGTGTGTTGAAGGACAAACACACTCTCCAACTAGCATTAGACATGGACTAGGGCACATCGCTAGTGTTTGCAAATGTACACCTATGTTGTGGAATACACTACCAATGTTGGACAAGCCTGGTTTAAGTAGTTCATATCTGAATAGAATGCAACATGGTCAGATGTACACAACTGGCCCCTAACCAGGCTGTTGTGCTCACTATCGAAATGTAAAGCAGTGATAGCACTAAAGCCCAGGATACTGTCCATCACAGTCAAAGTACTACCAGTACACTATACAGTACTACAGTGTTAGGTCAGTGTGAAAGGATGTTGACAACTGTATGCAAAGTATCCCATGCAAACACTGCAGGCACAGTATAATCCTGTTGTGTTCACACACAAAGCAGTTGTACAGTAACTACACAACATGATACACAACACACAACCATAAACGAGTGATATTTGTTGAAGTTCACACTCATCCACAAATGTGGTGGGCTGCAGAGTCCAACATATGGAATGTTCACACTGGGCATGCTCACACACTTTGATAAATGAGACATATGTCAGACAACATGCCATGGGAAGGCTGAACTGGGCATGCTCACACACTTAGGCCAAATCTCAGTTTAGCAGTTGGACACACATATCTGGTATTTTTACGTGTTATTCCAGGAACCAACCACATTACAGCAGTCTGTCCAGTGCACACAGTTAAATGACTACAGAGACATACGTGATATAGTGGATCCCTCCCATATGCAAACATCTTCCACAGATGCACAAGTTGTTCATACAAACAGGGAATGCTATGGCAATAAAGATGTGCAAATAGTCTATCAGCAACAAATAATGTGCATTTGACAATTAAACATATGGGTGTAGAGGCCAACACTAGGCTGTTTGCCCTAGGGAATGACAGCATAGCCAGAGTGTGCTTGGCATCTGCCTCCCCACAGGATGCACATTCCCCTTTCTAAACACCGATGATGTCTGCACCCTATAAGTACAGCAGGAGAAAAGAAACCTACAAGTAATGTGAATAGCGTGCTCCGTTAATGTGTCTGTCCCAAGTGTCATAACATAGTTAAGTAGGGGTTTAAATCTTGCAAATGCTCAGTGTGTGTAAGTCTGTGGGAGAGAAATGTCCCTTTTGGCAACTGGGAAAACACACTACAGGATGCACATTCCCCTTTCTAAACACCGATGATGTCAGCACACTATAAGTACAGCAGGAGAAGAGAAACCTTCCAGTAATGTGAATAGTGCGCTCTGCTAATGCATCTGTCATAACATAGTTAGGTAGGGGTTTGAATCCTGCAAATAGCAAGTGTGTGTGTTTGTCTGAGGGGGGTTAGTGTGTGTGTAATTGTTTGTGAGGGAAATGTCCCTTTTGGCAACTAGGAGAACAGACTACAGGATGCACATTCCCCTTTCTAAACACAGATTATGTCAGCACTCTATAAGTATAGCAGGAGAAGAAAAGCCTCCCAGTAATACGAATAGCACACTCCACTAATGCATTTGTTTCAAGTGTTATAACATAGTTAGGTAGGGGTTTGAATCCTGCAAATGGCAAGTATGTGTGTTTGGCTGAGGGGGGTAATTGTGTGTGAGCTAAATGTCCCTTTTGGCAACTAGGAGAACAGACTACAGGATGCACATTTCCCTTTCTAAACGCTGATGATGTCAGCACCCTATAAGTACAGCAAGAGAAGGGAAACCCCCCAGTAATGCGAATAGCACACTCTGCTAATGTGTCCATCTCAAGTGTCATAACATAAACAGAAAGGGGATTGAATCCTGCAAATGGCACGTTTGTGTTTTTGGCTGAGGGGGGTTAGTGTCTGTGAGGGAAATGTCCCTTTTGGCAACTAGGAGAACAGACTACAGGATGCACATTCCCCTTTCTAAACACTGATGATGTCAGCACTCTATAAGTATAGCAGGAGAAGAGAAACCTCCCAGTAATGCGAATAGCGCACTCCACTAATGCGTCCGTTTCAAGTGTTATAACATAGTTAGGTAGGGGTTTGAATCCTGCCAATGGCAAGTGTGTGTGTTTGGCTGAGGGGGTTTAGTGTGAGGGAAATGTCCCTTTTGGCAACTAGGAGAACAGACTACAGGATGCACATTTCCCTTTCTAAACGCTGATGATGTCAGCACCCTATAATTAAAGCAAGAGAAAGGACACCTCCCAGTAATGGAATAGCACACTCTGTTAATGTGTCCATATCGAGTATCATAACATAGTCAGATAGGGGTTTGAATCCTGCAATGGGCAATTTTGTGTTTTTGGCTGAGGGGGGTTAGTGTGTGTGAGGAAAATGTCCCTTTTGGCAACTAGTTGAACAGACTACAGGATGCACATTTCCCTTTCTAAACACTGATGATGTCAGCACCCTATAAGTACAGCAAGAGAAGGGAAACTTCCCAGTAATGCAAATAGCGTGCTCCGCTAATGCGTCTCTCTCAAGTGTCATAAGTTAGGTAGGGGTTTGAATCCTGCAAATAGCAAGTGTGTGTGTTTGGCTGAGGGGAGTAATTGTGTGTGAGGAAAATGTCCCTTTTGGCAACTAGGTGAACAGACTACAGGATGCACATTTCCCTTTCTAAACACTGATGATGTCAGCACCCTATAAGTACAGCAATTGAAAGAAACCTCCCAATAATGCAAATAGCGCTCTCCGCAAATGCATCTATTTCACATGTCATAACCTAGTTAGGTAGGGGTTTGAATCCTGCAAGTGTGTGTGTTTGGCTGAGGGGTGGTAGTGTGTGTGAGAAAAATGTCCCTTTTGGCAACTAGGAGAACAGACTACAGGATGCACATTTCCCTTTCTAAACACTGATGATGTCAGCACCCCATAAGTACAGCAAGAGAAGATAAACCTCCCAGTAGTGTGAATAGCACACTCTGCTAATGTGTCTGTCTCAAGTATCATATCATAGTCAGATAGGGGTTTGAATCCTGCAAGTGTTTTTTTTTGGCTGAGGGGGGTTAGTGTGTGTGAGGAAAATGTCCCTTTTGGCAACTAGGTGAACAGACTACAGGATGCACATTTCCCTTTCTAAACACTGTTCAGCTGAAGGCCATGACTCTGGCACAAGTTGTCTGTTTCTATGATGCCCCTTTGGAAGATGCTTGTGTCAGCTGGAGAGTCGATTATGGTGGCCAGTTCGCAGTCATCTGCATATTTGGTCAGCCACAGTCCGTCCATGTTGGCCTGTACCTCCAATAAATATATACCAAACAAGAGAGGTCCCAGGACTGAGCCTTGTGGGACACAACTTGTAACTGGTTTGGAGTCTGGCATGGCTCCAGCAATTCTAACCATATGGGTTCTGTCCTTGAGCCACTATGCAATCCATCTAGTGACATAGGGGCTTATATTTAAGCTGGTGAGCTTCTCTAGAATGCCCAAGTGGGGTATTGATGTGAAGGCTTTTGTGAGGTCCAGGTAGGCTGTGTGAACCACCTTCCCCTCATCAATGGACTTGGTGACTGTTTCAAAGAAATCAACCAGGTTAAACCTGGTAGTGCTGGTGTGCTCTCAGTAGCCCCGAACCAGGCATCTGTTACTGCACAGATATCGATGTTCTCCATGCCAAGGAGAGTTTCGGGTGCATGCATCTGGAGGTTTAGACTTCTGGCGTTGGGTAGCATTACTCTTAGTTTCTTATCCCTTGTGATACCTATGAATGTGGGTTTGTCATTTGAGCCTTGCCTAAAATAGGCACTATGGGGGTAGCAAGATCCTTTGCCAATATCTGAAAGCCCAGGGGTGATAGGTGCAGGCCGTCCCTAGCAAAGCAGGTAGTTCAACAAAAGATGAATATGTGAAGGTGTAGTGCCTGTGATTATTTAGCAGCAGCATATATGACTGCTCACGTGGACACATGCCAGGTAAGTCATATGCACTGTGTCACAGGCAATGTACATGTGAACAGGACAAACAGTGACATCCTGTCAAGTGGGACATGGACATACATATAGTAAGCTATGCAGATGGCACTAGGAGTCCACAGAAGCCCTATAACTATGCACTGCAGGTGTGATCAGTATTCCAAGGTAATTGCAAGCAAACATGCATGCAAACAAAGCTACAGTAAACAGGGCTGCATGTAATCCTTTGTACAACAAACAAGCTGTACCAGTTCCAGTAGGTAACACTGCAAATATGCAGGCACTATGCACATGTACATGGAAATACATGGGTCAGATGGCTAGGGTCCAGTCTCAGTGCACACAAGTATACAGACCATGTACTGTCAGGATGTACAATAACTGGATGGAAACCCATGTGCTCATACCTGCAGTAATACACATGTCAAATAACAGACACTGAGCCTTCACTCAGTGGTTCCATACTTAGTAGGATGTATGCTACCTGGCCTGCCACCACAGTATCCCTGACATATATGGGGACTCTCCCTCCTGTGACAGTTAGTTTTGTGTGTTGGGGCTGTCTAGCATGGTATGAGATGTGAGCATGCAGTGCTAGGGTGCTCCTGTGTGTCCTGTACCAGTCGTGTAGTACTGCACACATATCAACATCCTCAAACATCTGCATTGCAGAGGCCACTTGCAATTTACATGTCCATCATTGCGTATTACTACATTCATTACCTTATCCCCTGTGCTACCTATGTATGTAGCCTTCTGTTGACATTATTACCACCAGTATGCCAACATGTGCAGATGATACACTATGGTACTTACTATGGGTGTAGACAGCAGTACATGACAATCACACACTTACTGCATCAGGCATGCTGTGATATACCCACAATTAATTCAGCACACAGTACTGTTAACAACATGATACTATTACTACACATCTATGTGGTCACCCTGTGCATCAGCAACATATTAACCTGTACCTGCACAGTTGTTACAGATTGCAGGAGGCGGCACAGTTTCATCATATGCACAGGGTGTGAACTTGGTATGCCTGAGTCAGCCACCAATACCACCAATTGACATGTATGTGTATGTGTGTTGGTGAGGGACAGCAGTAGAAGGTGGGGCAATGTTGATGCAGTGTGTGCGTGTATGCGGTAGCCCTAGGTGTTGTCAATTCGCATGTGTGTATGGATGCACACAGTTCCACCTCATGGCTGCCATATACTGGTGTTTGTGGACAGCCACAGACTGTACCTGCCAGGTCATACAGATCAGTGTCTCTGGCCATGGACACGGTACCTGTGCCTTGCAGGGGTGCTACGGACCATATCCGGTACCAACCCAGACTGGGTACTGTCATCAGAAGCAGGTGTTCATTGACTGGACACAGATCCCTGTCAGGCCTGGCCAGAGCCACGTGCACGTGGTCTCCTGGGGCGGTCTGATGACAGCAGAGACCCAGCATTGCTGGGGCTGCTGCTGGCACTACGGGGGCAGCCACGGCCCTGTTGTCATCTGCGACGACTGCAAGCTGCTGCTGTTGCTGGCATAGGGCCACGTCGACGCCTCAACCGCCCACCATCACCCTGGCTCATGGACATGTAGTTGTGGAACCGGTCTAATATGTCCCCACAACATCTGTCTATGACATCGGTGAAATCACGGATAGCAGCCGCAATGTCACGCATACTGTCAGTCATGGCTGTGCAGCATGCTGTCAGCTCCCTCAGACCCTGTCTGGTGTACCGTTCCATACGTGACTGTGCCTGCATGACAGCCCGATACATAGCTGAGGTTGTAAGACCTCTGTGGGCACATCTGACAGGGGCAGTATGCCCACGGATGCTCCCACGAGAACCCCTGGACATCTGTCTGTGTGGTACCATCTCTAGGCCATGCCCATGGCTGCTGTGTGGGGAGGCATGTGCCACAGATACCACATTACCCTGGTCAATGCCCACTGTATGCTGTCCATCACCTAGTGACATTGGTGACAAAGGGTGTATTGGCAGGATAACTGTGCGCATTGATGGGGTCAACAGCTGTGTACTGTCGATCGGCTGACCAATGGCGGACCCTGGCATACCTTCCTGTGCCATTACACAGATGTCATCATTATCAGTACCCACGGCACCTGATTCAGGTTCCCTGCTACATGACACCAGAGCAGCACCAGAACCTGTGGGAGGGAAACAGGAAACACAGTTTACAATGTCTACACATTACCAGTGATGCACATATGCACACATGCACACATGCATACATGCACAGGTGCACACATGCACAGGTGCACAAATGCACACATGCACAGGTGCAAACATGCACACATGCACAGGTGCACACATGTACACATGCACACATGCACACATGCACAGGTGCACATGTACACATGCACACATGCACAGGTGCACAGGTGCACACATGCACACAGGCACATGTGCGCACATGCACAGGTGTACACATGCACAGATGTACACATGCACACATGCACATGCACATGCACAGGTGCACACATGCACACATGCACACATGCACGGGTGCACACATGCACAGGTGCACACATGCACACATGCACAGGTGCAAACATGCACACATGCACAGGTGCACACATGTACATATGCACACATGCACACATGCACAGGTGCACATGTACACATGCACACATGCACAGGTGCACAGGTGCACACATGCACACAGGCACAGGTGCACACATGCACAGGTGTACACATGCACAGATGTACACATGCACACATGCACACATGCACAGGTGCACATGTACACATGCACACATGCACACATGCACAGGTACACTCATGCACAGGTGCACACATGCACCCAGGCACACATGCACAGGTGCACACATGCACACATGCACAGGTGCACACATGCACAGGTGCACACATGCACACATGCACACATGCACACATGCACAGGTGCACACATGCACACATGCACAGGTGCACACATGCACAGATGCACAGATGCACACATGCACACATGCACAGGTGCACACATGCACAGGTGCACACATGCACACATGCACAGGTGCACACATGCACACATGCACACATGCACACATGCACAGGTGCACACATGCACACATGCACACATGCAGAGGTGCACACATGCACAGGTTCACAAATGCACACCTGCACACATGCACACATGCACACATGCACACAGTTTCACACAATTGTACAGTACTCAGTATGCGTGATATCAACACACAGACACAGACACACCTACATGCATACAAAGAGCACTAATAGTACTTTTACTATCAAGACTATTACAGGAATTGTTAATACACACTCACCAGCATGGATAGGCTGCATTGCTGTTATACCAGAGGGACCTGCAGACGTGAAGAAATTAATGTCAGTGGGCACAACTGTGCCATTGTTACTGAGTATGATACAGGTCAGTAGTACAACAGTCGCCTTTCACAGGTCAGCTGCTAATATTGAGGATATCATACTTGCACATTAAATACTATGGTGACAGCTACAAACCAAGGACACACATCACACATGCATTAACTATCAGTGTACACAACAGTCAACTATACATATGGCATATTACCTGCACGTTCACTGTCTTGCTGCTGCGTGGCTCCAGCCTCCATCATAATGCATGTCTGCTGCTGTTGTTGTTGCTGGTGGACTGGAGCCACTACACTCATGAGTAGTCCCTCCAGTCTGGTGAGTGGGGGATGTGTAGCCTCCCCACCACCTGTGGCGACCTGTTGCCTGTGGATATCCGATGCACGCTGATGGATATGTCTGATTAAATCACTGCAGTGATGTCGTACCTGCTCATATGTCCTATTATGCGTGCCTATGTCATTTACCCAATGGACAAGGTCTTGCCACAGTGCAGCCCTCTCCTGCTGATTCTGGCTGGTGTGGGAAAAGAGTATTGCATAATCCCGCACCAGGCTCTGGTGTATCTCCTCATCCTCAGCTGTGGAGTAAGTGGGATTCCGCGGGTGGGCCATGTACCTGAGAAAGAAAATAACCTGATATCAGCAATATATGTCAGCAGAATTTGGCACACATACTACACATGCTACTCGACTGTTATGATACAACATATCTCACATATGTAGCATCTGTCTGTCTATTGGTGGATACACATGTAAATGGCCAGGTATCAGTGCTCAGCCAGCAACTGTGCAACAGTACCTGGCACACTCCACACGACATACTACCAAACCCCAGCAGTCAGAACATTGATTCAGGTCAAGAGCACCTCCTCACTCTGGGGGTTTGTATCTAGGTACTGTATGGCCTACATCATCAACTACTGTGAGCTGACCACACATTGATTGCCCTGGATATACATATCCCACCTCCACCACCAGCACAAACGACTATAATGAATAACATTACAGATGCAAACTTTACACTTTGTAACAGTGACATGGTATCCTTTCAGCCCACTGGGCCAGTGACAGATACAACCCACAATGCTGACCCCTACACAATTGCTTTCTACAGACATCTCCGAGAATGCATGGATCATGCAATCCCATATATGACCAAGACACTCTCCACAAAGGGACAGCATCCTGTCTGGTGGATCCCAGCCATAGACAGATTGTATTACAGAAGATGGAAGCTACTGCAAGACAGAGCATAATTCCATAAAGGGAGGGCATGTCTGAGCAGCACTAGTAAGGATCTATTTTCCATCATACAAACATCCATGGGTAACTTTGAGAGGGAAATCAAGAGGGACACTACAGATAAGTAGAATGCCTTCTTCAGTTATGTTAGCAACCTGGTCAGGATCCATCCTCTATGCCCATAGTTAGTACACAATAACAAATATTTCACTGATACCACAGATATTGACAACATTGTGGCAGACAGGTTCAGTGCAGGTGTCACCCCACCCTCTCCCACAAAATAAGACATAGTTATCCCAGCTGACTGTAACCTCCCTGTCATCACAGATGTCCAGGTGAGAGCCACCCTCAGGACAGCAGAATACACAACATGAATGGGACCTGATGGTATCCCCAGTTGCATGCTACATAAACTCTGACAGGAGCTAAACACACATATAGAAGTGCTATGTAACACTAGCCTGACTACAGGATATGTACCTGTACACTGGCGCACAGCAGCAGTGGTTCCACTCCACGAAGGAGGCACCTCAACATACCAATACAATACAACACAATACATTACATTACAATACAATACTATAAAATATGCTATTGCCCCTGGGACTACAGCAGCGTACTGTTCTGCTACCCTGACCATTATGACACATGTGGTGTGATGGTACCTGCTGCTGTCACACAGTTACACAGGGTGACTCATATGGCATATTACCTATCTGACTAACATTCAGCAGGGGTATGTGTGACATGTACTCATGGGAAGTCTTGCTTCTTAACACTGTGTGGTTTATTGCAGGCTATGTCTTATCTGTGGGTAGGAAATTTTACCTCCACATGTGCACTCTATTGCAGTGGCATGGACGACACACAGCAGTCATTTAGGTTGTGCATGGTGTGAGGTGTTACTATGGTTGTTGGACATCTGTCATGGGTGTGACTTACATATGTAAATCCGAGAATGGTAACCTCTATGTGGGTAGTATATGTGTACTCTGTGGTGTTGTCAGTCACTGTGCATTGGTAATGTGTTTGAGTGCATTGTCACAGTGTTGTACATGTCACTGTGTCCTTCTCCATATCTGTAGCTGTCATGTGAGGTCCATACCATGGAATCCATTATGTGGTGTGGAGGGGTACACCGACCTACATGTCCATAGCTGACACACCATGTTCGCTGACACATACCATGTGCAGGTATTCCAGGGATAGTATGCCACTGTGAATATCATTGGGGCCACTATTGTACACATTTATGACCCTGTTCACCCCTGACACATGCAGTGGTGGGCAGCCAATCACATATCTGGTGGTTACTGGTGTAGGTGATTTGGAATGTGGTATGGTACTCGGTTTTGACACTGGTGTTCACTCCATGCCTTTGTCACCAGGCACCTGTTGCAATACATCTGTACACATGTGCCTCACTCAGAATTTATATACATCTCTCTCTCTCTCTCTCTATGTATATATATATATATATATATATATATATATATATATATATATATATATATATGTATATCGATATATCTATATGTATATATATATATATATATATATATATATATATATATATATATATATATATATATATATATATATGTCTGTATACATATACACATATATATATATTGATGTACATATATTGCTATAGATGTGGAGGGGGCACAGAGGGGGTGAGAGTGACAGAGGGGGTGGGACAGGCTGTGTTGAAGGTCGTCATATACAGTCATACCTGTAGATAGTCAGATCAGTCTGTCTATGTATATGTATCTACATATATCTATATCTGTATGTGTGCATTACATATATATGTTTGTACAATATTCTATCTACATCTGTCTATGTATTCCTACATCTCTCTCTCTATGTATGTATACATATATGCATATCATATATATATATATATATATATATATATATATATATATATATATATACATATGTTGACATACATACATATCCATATGATAGACAGGTATATCAACATGTTTGTCTACCATACTGTATACACACACTAACATACTGCTAAACATACATAACTGTGAAACCTTCTTTGTACATGCCACTACAACCTACAATCAACGGACATTGATATGTGCACATAGATGCTCTCACATACAAATGTATGTACAGCCTTCACTGATAGTTGCTGTATGTCCCCTGCCCTTTACACATCTTCATATACATATGGATACAGACCAATGACACATATGGAGGGTTCACAGTATGTAGACCTTTATAGTATTACTTTACATTACCTGTGTTTGTCACAGCTGCTTGTGTTGCCGTCTGGTTCTCTGTCCTGCTGCTCCACTTCCCAGTTGTCAGCTTTCAGGTGGCTGTTGCTGACCAATTTGTTTGTGTCTGCTTAATTGCTATTTTCTCTGTCTCTGTCTCTGTCTCTGTCTCTCTCTCTCTCTGTCTGTCTGTCTCTCACGTCCTTCTCAGGGTGCAATGAAAGTATTGCATGTGTGGACTGGGAGTACAGCATACTTTTGTAGGTATCTGCATATGCCCATGTGATGGCCTCTGCACCAATTGTTAGCCAACATTTGGTAATTGCATGCAGCCAGTTGTGTACTGATTGCAGTTCTCACTGTGATTTCAGAACAGTGCTATAAAAAGGTATGAGAGATAGGCGTAGCCCTTTCAGATTTTAAGGGCAGGGACCATGCTGTTATGCTGTGGACAATGTTCTGTGAGTGTAAAGGTTGGTATCTCTCTCAAATTTCCAGGTGTGTTGTAGATTAACATTCCTCCATTCATTTCTCCAGTTTCCTGTACTAACTGTGTATGCACACTGTCACCTACAACTACTACTACTGTGTGTGTGTGTGCTTTCCTTTCACTTTTGCTTGCACTTTGTTGCTAAGGCTTCAATAGTTGCCCTTTACAGTCACTACTTGTATGCCTGCTAGGTGTCCTGACTGTAGTGTGCTGCTGTAGCTTTCCTATTTTCCATGTACATTCACACCTTGGAATGCTTGCTATATCTGCTAGGGTGTTACAGCATGCAGTGTGGTCTGGCCATGGTGTGGGCCTTGACATCTATTAGGGTATTTGAGTATGCTGCTGAGCAGGCCCCAGAGAATTTCAGGTTCATCTGTTATGTGCCTCATGGAATGGTACATATCAGTGGGGTACACCCATTAAAATGTCTGGTATGCTGCAGTTGTGACTGTGGGTTAGCATGAGCATATGTATTACTACACTTTTTCTGCCATGCAAGTGGTGAATACTTTCAGGACTCCATAGTTAACATTGCATGTGTTACACCTTTCTGCCTACTGTTTGTACATTTCGCATGGAGTCTGTGGGGCATCCCTGTAAGTCATTCACTGTTGCTATGTCTAGGCTGTTAACTATTCAAATATGGTGGTGTCAGACCCGTCATGTGTACAAATATTTGCAGGTTGTCCACATTTCTGCCTCATATTTTGGTCAATATCTCATGCACACCTTTTTCTGGCAAATCACTCTGGGCTCAAGTCAGGATATGGTGACAAACATTCAAGTTTCAGACTTCATACCCTTCCAAACATCCCACAAAGTGCAGACCCTGTTACTCTCTGAACTGTCTGCGTTTGTTGTAACATTATGTGTAATGTGTCCCTGGTTTTGGGCCTTTGCTCCACATATTTTATTACTTGGTCCAGATGTGTTCCTGTAAGAGGTTGTGGGGTATGGGCAGTGATTATCCTGCTGTGAGTATGTGTGTGGCTTGCAAGGTGCTATAGTGACATTATTACCTACTAGCTTCCAACTAGCATGGCTGTTTCTGTTCACACACTACTATTATGGAAATCCACTAGTTTTGATAGTAATTCTAAATGGCATGCTTTGTGTACTACACATCTATATTCCCTTTACATTCATTCCTACTATTACATGATATATTTATTTTAGCACAATGTCATTGTATAAGAGCTGTGGCTTAGTGGTAAGTCATGCAGACTACTGTATCCAAGGTCCTGGGTTCGGGACTGCCAGTGGGATTTTATTTTGCTTCTGAACTGACTACAAGACCTGTCAATCAAAGTGACTAAGGCACTTTTAAGCAGTTGTAACCGGGTTAGCACTGGTTTGCGCGGAGCTCACGCATGCGCACTGGCGGTTAGCTCCGCGCACATAAGCGCACACCCACTTACAACCGCTTAAATGTGCTTACTCTTGCGCACACCCGTGCTATTTTCTTTGAAAGAAAAGAAAATGGGGAGACAGGAAAGTGGTGAAAAAGGGGTCACAAAGAGGGTAAGACAGTAGGGAAACAAGCTTGGGATGTGCAGGAGGGATGTAGGTAAGGCCCATAGCTGCCCATTTCTTCATCAGCAACAGCTGTGCATATGTATTTAATTTGGTGTGACATTTGAAACCTTCCACCCCTGAGAGAGGTGTCAGGACAACAATAATACTTGTTGTACAACCAATTGTAATTGATAGGTTCCATGTCCAGCAGACATGTGTGCGGAATGGGCAGCTATGTATGGGGCATAATTTTTTTGTGGGTACAGAGTGCCCTTTTTTTTTTTTTTTTTTCAGGTGAGAGTGGTATGTCAGGTGAAGGAAGTCGGTACAGCTGGAGAGGTAGGTTGGGTAGGTAAACAGACAAGACAAACAAGATGCATACAGGGGCGGTGTATGACACGTGTGGGGGGGTTACACAATTGACGGGGACGGAGGTTTGGATATCCAGAGGCCATGAGCCCACAGATGGCAACATTGGAACTGATATCCCCACCCATAGGCAGTTGCCACTGTTCCTTCACTGCCCAGGAAGGGGCTGTGCTGTCGGCTGTGTAGGCGGGGCAACAGGCATGCCCATTAGTTGCGCCACCCATGCCTTGAGCTGCAGCACTTCCACCCACAGGTGGCACAGGGCCACCAGAGGAGGGTCCGGACTCGGCACTAGTGCCAGGTGTACTCGCCAGCTGAGGTGGGAGAGGTGGGTCCGCTGGAACCCGCCTTCCCTGTCGTCCTATGTTTTGCATTATGTCATGACAGTTTGGGTTAGTGACATATAATACCATTCACAATTAGTTGTAACAGCATGCATTAGTATTCCCATTAACCAAACACCCAGATATTCACACCATTGAACAGCGTGCATAACACATGCGTAATTTGAACAGAAATACACAGTCCAACAACATGCAGGGTTAATTGATGGCAACAGGCCATCAAGTGTGGATGTATGAACAGGGCAGATGCATCAACGGACATGCAAATATATATGACCCAACAGGACAAATTTCCAGGGGTGTTAATTGTGATTGCACATACCATTTTCACGTGGAATGGGTTATATGTGGTTATATGGTGGGGTAAAGAAAGTAATATTAACACCTTCAAATAACAATACATATGCTGTACATTTCTAATAGCTACAGTTATATACACACTACTGTTCTAGCTACAGTTTCCTATATGATAACTATTTCAACTTGGTGATAGGACTGTTACTGCAACATCAATATACATTTTATGGTTCTTCATACACATTCATATCTATCTTTGTTCAGCTACATCATCCTACTACATTTGCTTTATATAGCTGTAGACAAGTGTGGATGTTTGCTATATCAGACAATCATCCTATCTGCATATTGCAGACTGAGAGCAACATATCCAGATTTTGGGATACACATTCCAGATGCAGCAACACTTTGAACAGATTTTGCTGTTTGCTTTTGAATCTCACATGCATTTCATTCTGTCTTGACTGCAGTATACTTTATTTAGGGGTTATTACTACTGTATTGCTGGATTCATGACACTTTCTCACACTCTCTCACTTGCCTTCATTTTACTATTCAGGATGGTACTTCTAGGCTTTATTGACATGTTTTACCAGTAGTTATTACAATCCTTTCCAACAGTCTCACTTCTGTCATGCTTCAGTATTTCCACAGGGATATATTTCACACGTGATTTCATCATCTTCTGCAGCTATACTTTTCAGCCTGCTGCAGGTTGTGTACTATTTTCTTACAGGTAGGGCATTTTTATTTCAGAATATATGTCAGACAGTTTCATTTTTTGGTTTAACTTACAGGCTGAAACACACTTTTATAATCAAGCAATACTTGCATACACTTTCACACTGTTGCTTGCAGATTTTATTCCTTACTGACTACACTGCACTCTTTTGTTGACTGTCATACTTTTATATTTCTTTACAGTTACTGGTAGTGGATTACTGACCTGCCTGGTGGTGCAACCGCACCAGCCTATCGCCATAGGCTCTGCGGTTCGCAGAACGGACACCTGCAGCTGTAATATAAATGAAGTAATATTGGAATACACATCTCCATAATATCAGCTAGTTTAATTTCTTACATACATAATTAAATGTTACTTACTCAGTAGTGGGGCATTGGGTGTTTGCCGGGCCTCCTGGATCCAAAGGTTCAGTTGGTCCTGCTTGCGTCTCTTCAGGTCCGCATGGTGGTGATAGACCTGCTCACCAGTCCTTGGAATCCCTGTGGCACTGGTGAGATCATGAGCCAACCGGTCCCATGCCCCGGCCCTGTATGCTCCCCAGAGGACCTGGCCCTGCATGAGTTGGGCCTCATGATTATGGACTAGGAGCCAGACCATGTACCTGGACTCCTCAACACCCCACCTCTGTGCTCGAAAGCAACTACCCTCTCCTACTCCTGTCATTCTGCCTGCAGATCAGTTCTACAATCATTTATGCTGTGTATTCCCACCTATGGGGCTTATATAGTCCGTTTTTCCCACACATATCTGTGATTGGCCATTTTGGAATTGTATCAACTTCAGTAAACCTGCATTGTCATGCTCCAGTTTGTATTCATTCCTATATATTAGCTATTATTGCATTTCTAGGTAATGCTGTCATGGCTTAGTGGTTTGGTACCTTGACTATGGTGTATAGTATCCTGGGTTCCAACCTGGCCACTGCTTTTTATTTTTCATGACTGTCTAGACATGCTGAGGGGTGTGTCTGTGTAAAGGCAGTTTTGATATGGCTTGCTCAACGTTGCCCGTCAGTTAGCTCGTTTGCACGGTGCGCAGCTCCGCGCAAACGGGATACACTGCTTTAAGCCTCATTTGGCTATCGGCACGCATATTACGCTCAGCTCAGTTAGGGGCACATAGATTTAGCATGTTAGACCACTGCTCAACTACAGGCAATCATTTTGCACCAGTTAAACCACTGCTCATCTATGGGCACATGCACTCACTCTGTTAAACTGTAGCTCAACTATGAGCACATCTGGCATTTTTTCTTCTTTTGTTACCTCACATGTCTTCAATATAAATGGGCTATTTCATTACATTTTACATAAATTGTGGTTTTATGTGTACATATTTGTCAGGGACTTGTTTCCTGCTTATTTTGAAAAAAAAAATTTGGTGTTGTGGGGGCTCGAACCATGACTGCCTGCTCTTCAGCCAACATCTCTACCGCTACGCTATTGCTTTCTGGCTTATTTTGCATATTTAGTTCTTATATGCTTTCCCACTGACTGCTAACTGTAGCTGTGCTACGGGCACGCCCGCGCAAACTTGCGCACTCACGGTTAAACATCTTTACAATTTAAAAAAAAATTATAACATGTTCATTTATATATATTTTATGTTCATAGTCTGTGGGGGCATGTGTTGTGTTGTGTTTATTCACATTTCCGTGGACTCTGTTGTGGGTGTTTACTTTGGGCACTTTTACACTTCTGGGGGTGTGTCCGCTTGCAGGGCTCAGCCTACGGACACGCCCCATACTGTCTTACACAGACCGTGTTAGACTTAGGTGTGATTCAGCATGCTCTCATGAATATGTAAAGCATGCTGACATCACTCCGTTTAACTGCAGCCTCCGTGTAAGAGTTATAACTCTTACACGGAGGCTTCGTGAATCCTTTTCTTTTCTTTTTAGTTTGTTGCCTTAGTTCACTTATTCCAACTGTGGCAGCTCATATTTTGAGTGACATATAAAATGTTCTTTGCTCCACCCCTAAATATGTTGCATTTTCTTACATTTTAATTTGATAAAATTCAAGCTCGTTTCACTGAGTATTTTTTACCCTTTGATGCTTTTTAGTCATCATATATTTTATTAAGCTTTGCACTACAACAAACCAGTCATTTTTTTATTTATTATTATTTTTTTTTGCTACCTCATTACTTTCAGGTTCTTTTTTTCTTCTTTGACACCTTCTTTCACAGCAGTCTTTAACAGACTCACTATAAATATTATTTCCATCACAAACAAGTTGTTTTCATCAATAACATGAAAATGTATTTTTTATTTTATTATCCCTGACTAGTATTAATGCAGAATGACAGATGTTATAAACTACATTTGAACTAAAAAAAAAACCTTTCCTCAACTATGTCACAAAGCTAACCACCACAAATGAATAAACTCAACTTTAAAATATGACAAAAGCAGGAAACAGGTTAATTTCATAATTTAATACCTGATGAATGTTTTAATTTTAACAAATGAAGACTTTTTCAAAACTAGTACATTGTTTATTAAGAAACAACAAAAAAATCACAGGTAAATACAGATCACTCCAATGAGAATTTGAAATTTTCTCATCAAAATACATTTTCAAAAAACTTAAAAAAGATGTAAAAAATATCAATTAATATCTAATGATTTTAGTTTCAACATTGGACAAAAGGACATGCTTTTGTTTATTCATGAATGCACTGTGGTATTTAAACAGAATTGCCACACCAGTTCTTTATATTCTAATACTTCTTTCCAGCAACCTTCACCTACAGTGGTGATCTTGTCACCTACAAAAAAACTGCCATTTCTTGGAATAAATGCACCTAAGAGAATGCAACCATAGTGCATTATTAGTCTTTTGTTGTATATATCTTTATCATGTTCATACTTTTTAACATATTTCAGTCTTACCTGCGCAGACTATATCTCATGACAAACCAATTGAAATATGAACAAATGACCTAGGACAAACCCACTGCAATTTGAGCAATTGGCCTAGTGTTACAGTTACATTTTCCTGAACATAAAATGGTACGTTCATGACTCTCAAAGGTAATGTTAGTTGTGTCAGTTACATGAAGAATAAGATTCACACTTCTGCATACTGCTCAGTTTATACTGTTTAGTGTCCTCATTGAAACTTTACATGTTTTCCCTAATTAGTGTTAATAATGAATTCAACGGATGATGAATGCAAGGAAAATAGAGTTATAAAAGATTTGTTTATATTATAATTACTGTATTTTCCAACCACAAAATATTGGTTATATAGGATTGGTCTAAACGTGTTCTTCTATTTATTTTTGACATCATAATCCTTTGAGTAGTGCCTGTTTAAGAAATGTGTTCCAAGCTTTTCAGTTCAGTTAAAAAATAATTGCCACTGGAGATAAATCTGGACAGACAAACCCTTTCCCCTTTCATTATGCTACATTTCTTTCTGAATGGATGGTAGCTAAAAACATATATAGATAATAAATAAGTGCTAAAAAAGCTTAGTTTTCTATAAATGGTAGATTGAAATCTACCTGTCTTTCACTATAATAACATGCAAGTAGTGGGTGCATTCATAAGAAAACTCATACATAAAATGCAAAAAATTTGTTGCACTTTCTAAATAAACAAAAATATTTTTAACATGTCCTCTATTCCTGTCCATAGTAGAAACAAACTAGCAAGATTTTAAGACCATATAAACCCTGAGAACACTGCTACCTATGCAGTACTGTTCATAGAAACCCTATAAAAGCATGTTAATAACTGCATAGAGGCAGCTGTACCCACCAGAAAGAAGTACAGCACTAACCCAAAAAATTAGTCACCCTGGTAGAACCACAAAATCAATAGGCTGTATAACAGAAGGAAGAAAATCATGGCAAAATTTAGGATGTGCAGCCCCCAGCAGGATAAAAGCACTCTCATCCAACTAAACAAACAACTCAGAGGACACATAAAATCTACCAAAGCAAAATTTGATGTAAATTTGGCCTCCCAAGTGAAGGACAACCATAAAGCATATTTTAGCTATGTCCACGACATCAAAGGCAATACACAATTGTGTGTAGAGCTCACTGTAAATGGAGCCGACTATACTGAGTCAGAAGATATAGCACATCTAATTCAGCTCCAGCATTACCCCTCTTTTCTCCTCAACCTTCCCTAAGGAAATACCATCAAATATAACTCTCCTGCTATCACTAGGGAACAGATGCTTAATGGTCTCTCTAAGGCGAAGAACAGTGCATCAATGTTCCCAGAAAATATTCCAGTATGCCAACTAAATAGAATGAAACATAACCTATCAGATCCTCTGGAATGACTGTTTAACTGTAGCCTCCAAACAAGTGTCCTGCCTCATGAATGGAGAGCAGCAACAGTCATGCCTCTGCACAAAGGTGGGCCATTGACAGACCCTGGAAACTACAGACCCATAAGTCTCACTTGTCTCATATGCAAAGCCTTGGAAAGAATTATCATGGAAATGATCAGTAATGACATAGTAAACTTCCAGACACTGGACCCAACCCAATTTGGTTTTGTCAAGGGTAGGTCATGCTTACTCAACCTGGTGGATTTCTTTGATAGGGTCACCAAAGCAATAATGTGGGCAAAATGGCTCACACTGCCTACATTTAGCTGGCCAATGCATATGACACAATACCCCACTCAGCCATTGTTGACAAACTCAAGATGTTAGGTACAGACCCTTATGTTACACAGTGCATAACCAACTGGCTCAAAGACAGGACCCAGGAAGTTAGAACTGGGGAGGCCACCTCTACAAAGAGATCAGTCACAAGTGATATCAGTCCTGGGACTGCTTATTTTTAGCATTTACTTCTCTGAAGTCAAGGCCAATATCAATGGCCTATGGTTAACCACATTTGTAGACAATTGCAAATTATGAGCTCTCTTTGAATCCCACACTGACAGAAATGTTCTATAGGAAGGACTGATGCAGACAAACAACTGGTGTCAGAACCATGTACTAAAACTAAATACCAAGACATGCTTAGTAGTATGCTTTGGAAAATCAGCCACCCCTAGTAACTATCATAGTGACAACACACCCCTTAGAGTTGACCCAGTAGTGAGGGACTTAGGGACACACATAGATAATAATTTAGCCTTTGACCATCACATGTCTACAGTAGTGAGGAAATCATTCTATCTTGTGCAACTTATAAACAAAGTTACGGCATCTAGGTCCAAGGAAGTCATCGTTCCACTGTATCTGCCATTCATTAGACCCATAATTGAGTACAATGCCCCCATTGGTATGTACCTAACCAGGCATATCCAACAACTGGAACAATCAAAGGGGTTCCTCACTAAAAGAGTACAGGGCGTAAGTAACATGTCCTTTGCAGACCTTCTTAAGTCTCTATCCCTGTATTCTATCCCCTACAGGCTGTTGAGAGAAGAACTATACAAGGCATTGTCAGACCCCACTCTGATGGAACTCCTGCCAAGCTTGTAAATCAAACAGAATTACCCATTCTAAGGACTTAAACCTTGCCTGTGATATAAATAGGACCTGCTGGAGAGACAGATATGTATCCCAGAACCTACCTCATCTCTAGAACAGGCTCTCCATCCATTTGGAACAGAGTTCCTCCCTAACCCAATTCAAGTGTAACATGGAAAATTGGATGGAAACAGGAAATTTATCCCTGGTTTGCCATCTATGTCTCTAATGAATGCAGGCAACCTGTAAATGGTTCATCTCCCAGGGCCTTGCTTGTAAATGTTTCATCGCTTACACCTATCAAGGGTACCAGAACTTGCCAGAGATTTGGGATGCATGGCTAGACTTAAAAAGGCCATTGTAGTTGTTTGTCTAGGAAACACCTATGAAACTATGAACCTATGAATAAGTCATCTTAATATCTTAAGTACAATTGCATATACTCCATAAAAGAACTATTCAAAACAAAAATGTCTTCTCAATAAAGGAGAACAAAATTAGCATATAATTGAGCACATGCCACTCTCATTGCTACTCCCATATACTGTTTATAAAATTACCTTTCAAACTGCACATTTTTGTTTACAACCAGTTCCATAAATACTCCTAAGATACAAATTTGGTTACTGTCCAAATTAGTATACTTTACCTCCATCTCATTAAACCAACTTAATCCCACATCATAAGGAATGACCATGTACAAGTTAGTAATGCCAGCAGTGACAGATAAAATTATGTCAGAAAAACCTGAGTAAAGTAACTTCTGTAAAAAAATACCAAGAATCTTTAACTACGTGTCTTTTCCCATCTAGTAGTTTCTTTAGCACTCTATCAATGTATAGTACAACGAGCTCAGATACCTAATCCTTGGCAGCCACAGTAGGCCTCTGGACTTTCTAAATATTTGTGAATTTAAGTATCATGAAGATTGCAGGTACACATGGATACAACACATAAAAAGAGTTGAACATTTCAAGGCAAATTAAACTTGGCGTCATTAAATCTGTTAGGTACACCTTAACCTGTCTATAACTGGTGTTAACCTCATTTAAGGAAATGGGTATGTAAAAATTAATATTAAACAACTCAATCATTTTCATGCAGTAGTTGAAATTGTTCATTATCACTAACCCTTCACCCTTACTGGGTGTCAGTACTATAAGATATATTCTTAAGTATATGATACTCGTGTTTGTTTAAGTTGGAATTATTACCAGAGTGTTTAGAACTACATATTTTTTCATATCTAATTCATAACAATGATCAAAAACATCCAAAGCCGAACTGGTTGGAGGATTAAAACAACAACTCCTTTTAAAAAAACATAATTTGCTTCTGTTGTTCACCAAAAAATACAGGTTTATTTTTTATAGTTATATTTATTGGTTTCTTGGTAAACAAAGTACTAGATTTGCCAATGTCTTTGTTTGTTAAGATGACTGCATTCAACTGGTATTAAATTATGAAATTAACTTGGGTTTCTGGCTTTTGACTTATTGCAAACTCTGGCTTACTAATAATCCACATTTGTTCTACTTAGCATGAAGTTTCCTAAAACTATGAAGCACAGTGAATAAGTTATAATAGTGGTCTGATGGTGCAGAAAACACATGCTATACACATGTCAAGGGGAAGGGATGGCAGGCAAGCTCAGTCACATTTCTATCATGTTAGTGTCTACAGACGACTGCATATGAAAACAGACAGCAGGCTGAGGTACTGAAAACCTTGAGCTTAGAGTATACTATGCGCTTGTCATGCTTTTTGGCATAAGAGCAAGGGGATAACACACATGGCTCAGATGCCAAAAGCTCCCACATTATGAGACGATGTCATAACATTCACCTTAGCAGTGCACAGGGGTGCTGGGAACAGTGAAGAAGTAAGTGTTGGCTGGCATGGACTGTCCTGCATTCTCAAACTGATCCATATGTCTGTGCACAGGTATACCTGACCTACCACTGGACCAAAAGAATGCCAATGGCTGGAGATGTTTAACACAGAGAAGACTGAAGTACTACTACAGGCCTTATGCACTTATGGCTGGTATATCTTTATAAGAGTAAATCCAAAAGGAAGACCAGTTATGCAGGACAATGTATGTGGCAGGAACTGGTGCAAAAAATCAATGCAGTGGGAGGCCATAATAGGATGATGGTTGAGGTGCATTACAGGATCAATGCCTGACAAAACTAAGACTCAGGAAATAGCTGGGGGCAGTCTCATCACCAGGGTCAGAAAACCAACTCAGTGGCTTCTCAAATTCAGTGGTGACAGTTACGGAGCCCTAATAACTGACAGTATATTGGATGTGAGATCTAGGCTGGTAACAATTGCCCTTGTTTCTATAAGGGATACTCAAGGTTTTTAGTAGCCCATGCCATTCCTTTAGAACATTGCATAGAACCTCTGCAGGGTTTACTCAGGTATACACATCTATAGTTATATTACCCAGTAACATCAGAGCAGTAAGAGATAACCTGCACCATGAGTTATGACAGCTCATGTGCCTGTAGGAAATGCTGCTAGGGAGTAATAATGCAAGACATTCCTGTAGGTCATTGCCTAAGACCCCTTCATGGTTTATTTAGATATGCACATCTGCATTTACATCACACAGGGACATAAGGGTTTGACAGAGACAACCTGCACTCCAAGATACGATTGTCTGAGGTGAGTAGAGGTGCATGCCATTCCTGTTGGAATTGGCTAGCATCTCTGCATGGCTTACTGAAAAATGCATATCTGCATTTATATCACTTGTGGACATCAGAATTGCAGTAGACTGCAGTGGAGAAAACCTACACCTTAAGGCACATTGTGTGCTCATAGGCTATGTAAGTTCTTGGCATGTAGCATTGTACGTGCTTCAAGATGGTGAGAGCCACACTGTCTTCTTCTTCTTCTTCTTTTGGCTTTTTCCTGGTCAGGGGTTGCCACAGTGGATCACCTGTCTGCTCATGATTGACAGTAGAGTTTTGCGGTGTCAAGTTGCCAGCCCTATGCCCAACCTTCAAAGGAAGGCACACACATGCATGCACTCATGCCTAGGGCCAATTTAGAGTGTCCAATCCACCTACAGCATGTCTTTGTTATGTGGGAGGAAACCAGAGCACCTGGAGGAAACCCACATGACCACAGAGAGGACATGCAGACTCCATGCTGAAGGCACCCTAGCCGAGGATCGAACTGGAAAATCTCTTGCTATTAGGTGACAATGCTAACAACTCCACCACTGTGGTACATGAGAGTCACTATATATATATATATATATATATATATATATATATATATATATATATATATATGTATATATGTATATATCATTGAGACTGGTAAGTTATCTGTATGCATTCACTGGAGAAGATCCAGCTAAACAAGATGACGCATACCATATGTAAGAGATTGCTGATGATGGCACCCTGCAGCTGCCACAGTTCAAGGACACAGTACTGTCACATATGATAACACTGGAGGGAAAACTCCCTGATCTCACAGCTGATAGGACTGTAGAGGTCCTGGTCGAACCTCTGGCATCACATGTATTTAGTTTAGTGTATCCAATCCATATTAGCCCCGCCCTGATATACAGTCAACTCCATCATGGGCAGCATGAGAAGGCTGCACTGCTACAGGATGAACACACATGCACGCATGCACACACACTCGTGAGGACACACATGCATCACTAGGGGAGACATGTAAGAGGATGTTGTCAACATGACACTTCCTAGCCTGCAATTCTCTGCTTTCAGTGAAATTTTTCACATCACCTCTATGTACATTTTCAGAAATAATTTCAACAACTTGAAATCTAAAGCCATGTTCATTTTCATTCTGTATGCAGTGTCTGGCTAGTGCATTTTTGGTGTCACCATTCCTAATACAATACAAATGCTCCCTGACTCATTCCATCAGTGACCTATTAGTTTTTCATACACAGAAACAGTGGCAAACTGTGCATGTCACCAGATAAATCAAATTTCTAGTTTGACAGTTAGCTTTAACTTCAAATTTATACTCAAACTGGGTGACTGGATGAATAAAACATGATGATGTATTAATAAATGTACAGAGATTGCATGTAAGGCATTGTTTAGTACCTGCCCAACCCTGAAAATATACATGGAGGTGATGTGAAAATGTTCACTGAAAGCAGAGAATTGCATTGGATTATTTTATGGTAAGCTGATAAATACCCAGGTCTAAATGACAGGGTTTCTATTAAACCTGAACTGAAAGCACGGTCTCTTTAAATGATACAAGCTGTAGCTAAGTTTTTACTCTTCTCTGATGTTTATTGGCTGCTTTGAACTAGAGTGAATATATTAAAAGTATTTGCTGATGCAGTTTTTAATATGGTCTAAAGAAGCACTAGTATTTGATGTGAAAGCGCTTATCTCATTAAACTTCATCGTGCTTCTGTGCCTTGTTTTCTTCAGTAATCTTTGGGAGTAATCACACACTGTCCTGGCACTGGAAATCTGCTGGAAGTGTTGGCAGGAACACTACTATACCTGCATGTTATATTATGATCAATACAGGCTAGTTGACTGGTGTGCATGACACACACACACACACACACACACACACATATATATATATATATATATATATATATATATATATATATATATATATATAAAAACACAATCCACAGTGTCACAGATGTTACCCATGCCATCAGAGTTGTCAAACAGCTATGTATGTACTGTGTGCACCACCTAAACAGGTATCACAAATGCATCTGATGGAACAACTTGATGGGGGTTCTGCACCTTCCGACAGTAATGTTTATGCAACAAAAAGAATATCTAGGTATTGCCAATAAGATGTGTGACAACTCATTGTGGCAAATGCAGTATACTTCAGCTACACATCACTGGAAGGTGTGTAGGGCAGTGCATGAAGAAGGGTATATTGCGCTCAGTTATTGGTGTTATGAAGGCTGTGAACTATGGGGGTATTATCGCCTGTGATGTGGATGTCCTTCACATACTCAGTAGTTGTAGTATATACAAGGGAGTAGTCAGCACTGTGGCCACATGCTGTTAGATGTTCCACATGCCACCTACTCCAGGACACAGGTCACATACCTAGTGGTCTGATTATAGGGTGTGATGTCTACATTATACTTGTGTTGCGCATTTGTTTTCATGATGTAACAAATCCCATCTTTTTTTATTACAAGTCTTTTTTTTTCAAATAACTTTGTATTGAATATTTTCTTACATAAAATACAAGTAAAGAGATAAACAAGATGTAACTGTGGTACAGTTGAATGTTACAGAATGTTTAGCATGAGGAAGTTATTCGATAGATAATATACACTTTGTTAAATAACATTCAAAATTGCTAGGAATACAGTATTGGATAAATACAAAGAAATTATTATGTTATATGTTAATCATGGTAATATTATTTTAGCATTTCACTTGTACATTATAGTGACAAATGAGAGCAAACTTAGAAGTATAACACCAACTTGCACAAAGATATCAATCTACTCTACTAAACCTTATATACATATTTTCAAAGAAATGTCACCTTAGATCATGGTGTTACTACTCCCAACTAAGATATGTGTTTACTACCTTTGTTTTATTAGCATTTCTCTTGCAATTTATGATAATATATCAATTAATGTTTTGCAGTAATTCTGATAATTTTATCGACAGCATTTTCTTATCTTTTGAACAACAATTGTGCTTGAGCCTACTTTTGGTTTAATAGTATAATTGATTTCAATTTAATCAAGTGTTTGACGGAAATAGCTGTATATAAAAGGGGAAGCAGTTTTGGGGTAAAATTATTCTGAAGAAGTTCGTCTTGGCGGACGAAACCCGGGTAATTCAGTGGAAGTTTGTGGGATTGTTCATTTGAACTGCGGTGTATTGGCTGTGTCAGTTTTATGTGTTCAGAATAAATCCATTATTGCTGCGGATTGTTGGTATATTCTTCAGCGTGGAACGTTAGTACACATTTTATACACCGGGAGGTACGTGCTTTTGCTGGGGATACTCAGATCGTGGAACTACTTAGTCGCAGGTTATTAATTCTGATAATATCTTTGGTTCTTCTGACTTTTTGTATAATGCTTCTTAGCCAGTATATGTTTTTTTGGCCCTGCTTTTGTATTCTAACCAGGTTAGTCTTGATCTGTCTATCCAGTTTTATGTTATGCAAGATTTTAATAGGGTGCATAGTGTTATTATTATGTGATTAAAGAAATTATTATTCTTGCTTTTGAATATATGCAGTATTGTTGTCTCCAGTGACAAAGTGCATTTTGAATAGCCTGATTTCTTTAAGAGTAATCTTAGTGAGTACCAAAGTTTATAAACTGTTTTACAGCTCCAGAGGATGTTGAGGATATCTACCTCTTTATTAGGACAGAAGGGACACTAAGGTGACTTAGATGAATTGAATTTGTTTAGGTGTACAGGTGGATGATATGCATTATTAAAAATCATGATCTGGGTGTATATTAATTTTTTATATGGCATCAGTTTCATGGTATTTCTAATAGCTGATTTCCTTCTGAAATCTGTTATGGTATTACTTTGCCTTCCCAAAACTTTGAGAAAAGTATTGTATTTTGATATTTAATTTTTGCTATTAATTAATTAATTTTGATATTAATGTATACGTATTTGACAACATTTTCTTTTTATTTAAGAGCAATTTTTGAATTTGTTGTGCTAATTTGGCATCTTGTTCAATTACATTAATACATTTGGTTATTATACTAAGTATAGGATTTGTTTAATTATCACTTTATAATTATTGTTTGCTCTAAGTCGGTTTATTATATTTTCAATTGAGAGTTTATTTTATTACAAGTCTTGTCGTGGCTATGATAGCAATCTTTGGTGTGTGTTGATACTATCTGTATTATACTAATATCACAGTTGGAGTCAATGTTTTCCCACAGGCTGTAGTCCTTAGACAGCTGTTTGTACATAGGATGTGTATGTCATTTGTGATGCCTGTGACTTACATAATGGGCAGGAAAGGGCCTAGCAGACAGCCCTGATGTACGGACCTGATCACTGGACCTAAGATGAATGTACTTCACACATTTCAACATATTTAGATGTCACTTATGTGATCTGGTGGTCAACCCACTTGGTGATATAGGTGTTTATGATTACATCTGACAGTGCTGAGTGAATAGCTCAGTGGGGATTTGTGTCAAATGCCTTATGCTTGTTAAGTTCAAAAGGATGAAAGTGTTGTCATAATGCATGCCCTCAATGACCTCTTTGAGGACATCTAACAGATGTAACAGACATGATGTAGTATTAACAACTCACACAGGTCTATTGCACACAGCCAGGATATTACTAGTGTCCATTTAGAAAATGTTCATGATGACATGTTGGTCTACCTCACAGATGAGGAGAGTCAGGATGTGCGGTCCCTCCCAACTCAGATGGATGCATGCTGATGTGCACCTTTCTACACAAACATAGTCTGTGGGGAGGGTGTATTGAAGTGTATATTCAACAGTGTCAGGAAAGTGTATGTGCTAAGTCACGCTATAGGCAATCTATGATGTTGTCACAGCTCATTGATTCTCTGTGATTGGCCTGCATGAAGGTAAGACAGTGCATACTGCTTATCTTGATCTGGCCTAGGGTTTGGACACAATCCCCCATGCAAGTATCATTGAGAAACTCTCCCAAGTGAGGATTAACCCTTACATCACTAGATGGATAACCAATTGGCTCACTGGCAGAACACATTCTCTAAATGTTGGTAAATCAACTTGTACCAGTAGAGCTGTCACCAGTGGCGTACCCTATGGATCTGTGCTTGGCCCTTTACTGTTCTGGTTTGGAATCTATTTCTTGATAGTTCAGGGTGAAGTATACAACCTTTGGCTTACTGTGTTTTCTGTTTCTTACATATTGGGTGCAATCATTCAGTCCAGCAATTATAACATACTACAGGAGGGGCTAACACAGACAAATGACTGGTGACAAAGCCACACAGACCACAAATAAATTAAAACATGTGTCTTTATTTTGGCTTCAGCAAAGTGGAATTCCCTGCTAATTACAGCATTGACAACACTCCAACTATGCTGAAACCCAGTGATGCAAGAGCTGAGAACACATGTAGATAACATTCCGAACTTCGACCACCGAGTGTCCACAGTGGCAATAAAAGTCTATGTTGTGCACATCATAAGTCATGCCATCCTATTCAGATCTGAGGATTATATAACAACACTATACTCAAACCACATCAGAACACTAATAGAGTATAAGGCTCCCTTCTGCATGTACCTCACCAGACACATGCAGCAACTGGAGAGACCACAAGGCCTACAAACCATGCCATGAAGTATGTAGATAGACTGAAAGCCATGTCACTGTAATCTGTGGCATATAGGAAGAGGTGACTTCTGCTTGGCCTCCTGGCCAGTCACTAACCCTACCTTGGTGGGAATAGTGCATATCCATAAATTAGATATAGGTGATGACATCAGCAATGTCTAGTGAGGTGAATATGGTAATAGCAGTATCAAACATGCTGGTATAAAAGGCTCTTTCTAATGTCAAGCAAGTGTACAAGCACACACACACACACACACACACACACACACACATGCTCACACATTTGACTGCAGTGAGAACAGTACCCCCTAAGTACACATGCAAAAGCCACAGCTCAAGTCTTACTTTTACAAGGCTGCAGGATAACTTAAAGTGGATGACTTCAGCAGTGGATGTTGGACAGAAGATGTTGGGAGGACTGCATAAGTTCATGGGTTCATATGACGTTACTAGGCTAATGAACCTAGAGACTTTACAAGCTTATCTGTGTAAAAACCTGAGTACCCTTTTTGACCATAGTTAGATGATCATTGTTAGCAGAGCAATTTTGGGATCAGCATCTACTCCCTTGTCCTTCAGGGACATAGGTGACACTCCTGGGGTACATTTTTGGTCACCCATCCAGTTGTCAAGGTTGTGTTTGAATAGGGTCATTGAGGAGTTCCCATGGAGTGGAAGCCTATTCCAGAGGAGTGGTAATTGCTGCGAGATCTGTCTCTTCAGCATAATCTGTTTATGTCACAGGCTAGGTTGAGCTCCATGAAGGAAGTTATTCTTGTCTCATTTGATTTGTGAATGTCCAGCATTTCCATCATGACAGGGTCCAAGACTGCTCTGTAGCCAGGCACAGAGCAGTCTCTCAGCAGCTTGTATGATACTGAGTACAGTTAAAGGGCTTTCAATCTTTCTATGTATGTCATGTTTTGGAGGGCCTGGATTCTGTTGGTCAGAAATCTCTGTGGTCTCTCCAGTTGCTGTAGGTGGTTACATGGCTATTGACTAAGTGAGCATCGTACTCGATTAGTTGTCTGATAAGGGTTGAGTACAGCAGAGCTATGACCTCCCTGATCTTGGTTGTGATGCACTTATTTATGAGGTGCACACTGTAGAATGCTTTTCTTACCACTATGGACACATGGTGATCGAAGTTTAGATTGCTATCAAACTTTGTTCCCAAGTTTTTTTACCACTGAGTTTGAGCTTGGAAGGGTGTTATCTAGATCATAATTAGCAGGGGCTACTTCTTTGCCAAAGGGGACAATGAGACATTTTTTTGGATTAAGTTGCGGTCCATGAGTTTGGAATCAGTCATCTGTGTCAGCCCTTTTTGTAATATGTTGACATCATTGGGGGATGATATATGATTACACCATTTACAGTCATCTGCAAATCTGGCAAGCCACAGGCCATCTACCTTCACCTGCACTTCAGAGAAAAAGTTTCCAAACAGTAGATGGTCCAGTACAGATCCTTCTGGTACTCCACTGATAACTGGTCTATTGGTGGAGGGGGACTCCCCAACTATGACAGTGTGCATTCTGTTGGTGAGCCAGTTGTCTACCCATCTAGTAATGTATGGTTTAATCCCCAGATAGGACAGTTTCTCTATGATACTGGAATGAGAGGTTGTGCCAAAGGCCTTGGCTACATCAAGGTAGGGGGTATGTACTGTTTTTCCCTCATCCAGAGCTTTGACAACATTCTCAAAGAAGCCCACAAGGTTTAATATCTGCAAGTTAAATAGGACAAGGGTCACCCACTCCAGGGACCTTAACCTAGCCTGTGACATAAATAGTAAATGCTGTAGACACAGATATGTCTCTCAGAGGTTGCCACTCCTCTGGAATAGGCTACCAATTCACATAAAACAGAGCACCTCTATGACCCTGTTGGATGAGAAACCATAAATTCCTGCTGAGGATTTCACTTATAACCTTCCTAGATATGGGCAGTCTTTGCTAACTAAAATCTCAAGTTTAGGCAAGATCCTTTATATTGGGTTTCTCTAGTATTATATTGGGTACACATGGCTAGGTTTATAAAGACCTTTGGATCAATACCCTAGTAACCACCTATGAACATATGAACCTATAATAAGCAAGATCTACCCTAGATGAAACCAAAGTGGGTCAGATCAAGAGTTTGAAGGTTGTCTATGCCCTTTTGGATAAGGTCCATGATGATTCTTTCCATAGCCTTGCAGATATGGCTTGTTAGGCTTATGGACTGATAGTTCCCAGTGTCAAATGATGGATGTGTAGGTATCTTCAGCTGTGAAGATAGTTCCAGTTTTGCATGTTACCATATTGATGTGCATTGCATATCACACATTTGGTATTAATTTATGTAGTGTAGTTGATATATTTGTGAACAAGTACTGACAGCCCAGGGCTGCACTGCATGGGAGAGGCAACACATAACTGCATTGCAAATATGTGACATATTGTTAGATAGGGCCTTCAGCTTGTCATGTTTCCACATGCAGTGTCCTGGCATGAAGAGTAAATGGACAATAAACAACACTAATAGTAACTTTGCTTAGTGCAGCTGTGAACAGTGAGTTTGCCTAACATTTGGCAAAGTGTTTGCATATGTGAGATATACATTTCCATTACTTTCCCTGATTGCTTGTAGTTAAACAGTGTGCAAACATGAGCCTTGTAGCTAAAATTCCAAGAGTTAGTACTGAGTGTTGAAACACACCAGCTGCTTAGTTGACTCTGTGGCAGCAGGTGTAAATGCATTGATCCATTTCTTTTTGAGTCCAGATGATACTGGGTTTGAATCCAGGTGTTTGTAATACTTATAAATAAACTGTGATAATGCAATGACATTATTCTTTATAGTACATTGATGTAGAATAGCAGGGTTAAGCTGCATTGGGCAGAAGTATGTTTGGCAGTATGGTTATATAAAGCATTAGTATTCTTCCCACTTTGAATATTACTCAAATGTTCCAACATCTTAAATTTAAAATGCAAAGCAAGAGCAAGTAGCTAAATATATTACCCAGTCACTTTGACAATTTCCATACACTAGAATGTCAAATACCTGCAATGTATTTTTGGACTTAAATTGTTTATCCTTTCTCACATATTTACAAAAGTTACAATGTCCACACAGATAACAACCAACCAAGGGTCTACCATCCAAACCAGTTTGACTAACAACCGTATCTTTACATGCCCTGTTATAATGATTAAACCATCCACCCAACGTGCTTCCTTTTCTATATGAGAAAAGATATCTTGGAGGTAAAATCTCTCAATTTATCATCCATAAGTAATATATCTCAATATTTATATACCAAATTCCTGAGGTATGTAGTGTCACTTCCAAAATTTGTAGCAAACCTTAGAGGTTGCTGTGTATTGGTCCTAACCTGATATTTCAGTAAAGTAGACCTATCAATTTTATTGGTGGATATGTAAGTTTTCTCCTGCTCTACCAATTCTGCTGATGCATTTGCCTATGTCTTCTTCAACCAGCAAGTGTAGTTTGGCACTCCTGTTTTTGCTGTGATCAAAATTAATACCACAGAATGGGAAACAGAAAAGTATCTTTGTGAACTGTAAACTGGATAGGAAAGGCATGGATTAACTTTTTATGACCCTTGTCCTCATAGAGCCTTGTGCATCAAAAAGCGACTGTGAATCAATCAAACATAGGAGAAGCTGTTCATTTGCATAAGATAGTTGCATTTTTTTCACACAGCCCTCATTTATGTCTCATTACTACCTCGTTTAAATAAGTTTTTTTCACAAACTGTTCTAACAGCTGCTACTAAATTCAGTTACTTTCCTTAAATAATGCCATGGCTGTATTCAGGTTCAACCTGCACATAAACCTCACTGTTCTTATGTGTAATGACTATGAATACAGTCCAATGACTTCACAGGGTAAAAGGCTATACTTCTGCACTACAGGAGGTTTAAGGTATTACACTGTGAACATTCTAACTTCTCTGGTCTCCCTTGCAGTTTTTACTAGGCAAAATGCTGACACTTGGTTGTGTTGCTGACTGATGGATTACAAATGGGTCTGGGATCACATCAGCCTCAAACTTATTTGATTCCTCTGCCTGACCAGTAGTTTATTCTGCAAGGCAAAATGTGATCTGATTATGTTTAAAGTCTGTGCTTAGACTCAACTACTTAGAGTACTAATACAAAATCAAGGAACCTAATACCAATATATATATCTATATATGTATCTCTCTCTCTCTCTATATACATATATATATATATATATATACCTATATCTATATCTATCTATCTCTCTCTCTCTCTAAATATATATATATATATATATATATATATATATATATATATATATATATATCTACCGATATCTATATCTATCTATATATATATATATAAAATACAAAACTGTAAAGAACCTAATACCAAAAATAAATATCAATAATATACAAACATAAGGAACTTACTATCAAAATATATAAAAAAAATCAAAATTGCACAGATACACAGATGTAAGGAAATATGTATATATGGGTCTAATTCTAATCATCAAAAGACCACTCACCTGAAACTGAATGTAAGGAACCTGTTACACAAATGTAAGAACCTAAATATATATCAAGAATATACAAATGCAAGGAACCTAGTGCCAAAATATATACATATCAGTAGTAAACAAATGTAAGGAATGTATTATCAAAATACTTATCGATAATATACAAATGAAAGGAACCTAATACCAAACATATATATTAACAATGGTCAAATAAAAAGAACTTAATACAAAAAATATGTATCAGTTATACACAAATTCAAGGAACCTAATACCAAAAAGATATATCAAAAGTATACACATGTAAGGAATTTAATACTTTATATATATACATATTGTTCCTTACATGTGTGCATTATATATATATATATATATATATATATATATATATATATATATATATATAAATAATGCACACACATGTAAAGACAACATATCATAAAACCTAATACCAAAACTTTATAATACAAAAATGCAAGGAACCTGATGATATATAATATATATATATATATATATATATATATATATATATATAGATGGTACCTGTCAAATCTTTGAATGCTCAAAATTTCGAACGTTACATGGTCAAGACCAAACATTCGAAATTTTTAGTGCTCGAAAATAGACTTTCAACGGCACCATACAGTGCAGATAGGGAGAATTTCCCTTTTCTGCACTGAAGTGCGGTCTTGGAGTTGGTATATTTAAGTAGGGTTAAGTAGGGGGATGTGGGGTGCAAGGGGGCTTGCCCCCTGTCTACACTGTTAAAGTGTTTTTTTCTGTGTTTTCTTTTTTTTTTTTATGTTCGAACATCCAAATGTTGATCATTTGGTCTCGACCATGTAATGTTCAACATTTTGGATGTTCTAACATTTAACATAGACCCTATAGATATATTTATATATATATATATATATATATATATATATATATATATATATGTATATATATATATATATATATATATATATATATATATATATATATATATATATAAATATATATATATTTATATATGTGTGTGTGTGTCTTTATATATACATATATATATATATATATATATATATATATATATATATATATATATATATATATATATATATCAGGGTCTAGTTTGACCCATCGAATTTATACTTTAATGAAACTTATTTTGGCAAGTTCAGTTTCAAGAAAGTGCATTTATCCAAAAATGCACTTTCACGAAACTACAGTTCAACAAACAGAATTCCTGGAGCAGTGGTGCAAGTACGGTGTTCCTTAACTGATGCATGGGAGGAGAGGTTGTTGTTGTAGATCATGGTACACTGAGGATAAGGAAATATTCCCTTTTCCCCATGGTAGTGTGATTTTGGAGTTACTATATATAAGTAGAAGGGGTGTGGGAGGTGCAGGGTGGCTATCTCCCCTCCATATGTAAGTTAATTATATATTTTTTTGTTTTGTTTTGTTTAGTTAAATGTAGTTTTGCGAAGGTGCATTTTCGGATAAATGCACTTTTGCGAAACTGGAGTAGTGAAACTAAGCTTCGCTAAATTGTAAATTCGATTGGCCAAATATATATATATATATATATATATATATATATATATATATATATATATATATATATATATATATATATATATATATATATATATATATAGGTGTATATATATAGGTATATATATATATATATATATATATATATATATATATATATATATATATAGTTATCCTCAGTATAAACATACGGTGCCTGATGAAATGTGCTTGGAGAATAAACATCCAGTCAACAATTACTCCTGGACATATTGAAAAATAAAAGGCAGTAGAACAAATGAAGAGTATTCAACAGTCTGCCTCCCAGACCGGTTTCGCCGCATGACGTCATCAGTGTGTGTCTCAATGCAACGGAAACCATACTTTGAATATACATATTCATTTAAAGTGACCCGAACCCATAAGTGTGATCAAACTGATTAAGATCTTGTAACACCAATATGTTCCATATTATACAGCAAAGATATGCAATACCCTAACCCGAAATAACTAAAAAAATAAAAATTATAACCTAAAGGCTTTTTATATTACCAGTGGTTGTTAAGACCTGGTTTAAATAGTGCTCCCAAATTTGTAATCTACATATGTTCCTCCTTATTCAGTAGTTGATGTTTCTTGGACACAGTCAAATTATCCCCTACAACCTTATCAATCCCCAAAAAAACAAAATGGGCTGCACTATGTTGTATAATGTGTTTGTACAGTGCACTATGAGTGCTTTTGTATTTAATGTCACTCACATGTAGTGCTATATGTTGTTTAAATGTAAATGATGTCTGCCCTATATAAAATGATCCACACTGACATACCACCATGTACACTAACCATTCACTAGTACATGTAATCAAATGTCTGATATCATATACCTTCTGGGTATTTACGGAGGTAAAAGATTTGGTCCTCGAAATATGATTACAATATTTGCAATGCCCACAAAACGTACTGCCCATTGACCTTTTCATAACACAACCACTATCTAAAGTATGTCCCTTTTTATATCCTGATAGATGTTGTCCTATTGTTTTGCATTTGTCTTCTAGCAGTGTTGAAAAAAATGGATCTGTCTTCAAAATGTACCAATGATTAGATATAACTGACTGAATCTTAAATATATTGTTGCCAAAAGTAGTTATCATTCTAAGTTTTTCACCCTTCTGTGGAGTTTTCTCTCTCCCCCCACTAACAGGTCAGCCCTAGATGTAAGATTAGATTGCTCATATGCTTGTTTAATCACCGAATCCCAGTATCCCCTGGCTGTAAACCTAGACTTAAGATGTAAAGCCTCCACTGTAAAATCCCTTTCCATGGTGCAGATACATTTGATTCGCTGAAACTGGGCTTTGGGAATATTAATTATAAGATGCCCCAGGTGGCAACTGCTGGCTTGCAACAAAGAATTTTTGGTAAAAGGTTTCCTATGTAAATTAGTTACCATTGTACCATCTATAGCTTTAGTGACATTAACATCCAAAAAGTCGATGTTAAACAAATCAGTCTTGCCACTAAAATGTATATCATGATCATTATTATTTAAATAATCTACAAATGCGCACCAGCAATCAACATAACCATTCCACACTACCCAGAAATCTAGTATCTGCGCCGCATAATCAACTGGGATGAAAATACATTTTTTTCACTATTTATGTATTGATACTCAAAGTAACCCATAAAAAGGTCCACGTAAATGGTGGCAAATGTAGCCCCCGTGGCTGTTTCTTTTATAAGCAATTACCACTCTTGTCGATATACAAAAGCATTATGCTCTAATACCAACCCTAACATGGTCAGTAAAAATTCCATTTCAGCTTCATTATACATGCCTGAGTATTGCATGCAATACTTTGCATCCATTATCCCCCCTTCATGTGGGATGCTAGTATATAGTGCTTGTACGTCCAGGGTCCCTAAATATGCATTATTTGGAATTTGCAAATCATTTATAAGTGTCAAAAACTGATTGGTATCTTTGATTCTAGCCCATATAAATACCAACAAGGATTTGAGTTTAAACACAAGATACTCTGAAAGAGGTTCAGTAAGAGAACATCTTCCTGCCACAATGGGACGCCCTGGAGGATGGGCAACAGATTTGTGGATCTTAGGTACTAAATAAAAATATTGTGTTTGTGGATCCTCCACCTTCAATTGACCAACCAATATATAAGAAATAACTCCTGACATCTTCTGCTGCTCTAAAAATGCATCAATAATGTTCTTAAATCCCAGTGTGGGGTCAAATGGAAGGTGGCAATAGGATACTGCATCTGCTAAATGTCTACCAACCTCATGGGTATAATCATGTTTGTCCCATACCACAATTGCCCCTCAGTTGTCCACTCCAGAAATCACCAACCTCTCATTATGCTTTAGGAGCCCCAAGGCTTTATATTTATTCCTTGTTAAATTATGGGAAAAGTTCTTAAAAATTATACTCTGATTCACATGCAACTCATGCAATACTAGCTGTTCAACAATCTTAACTGACCCCTGATAAGGAGGCTGAAACTTAGATTTTTTTTTAATTAAATGTAGCCCTATCTATAACAGATGGTACATGCTGACTCTGTGCAAAAAAATATTTTAAATTAAGTACACAACAAAAATCTTTTACATATTTGACAACATCATAATGAGAAACATAGAATGATGGCACAAATCCCAATCCTTTATTCAACAATTGTAACTCTGCTGATGAAAAACCATAATCCATCAAGTTAACTACCAATTGGTTTTCATCACTGTCCCCAATGTTGGAAACAGGCCCATCTATAATGCCTGTAGGCTGTTGATGAGCATCTGCTCTACTGCCTCGCTTCTTGTGTTTGCGGTCTCCCCTTCTAAAGGGGCTCTCAATATCAGATACCAGGGAAATCAGAAACCCCAGTTCCTCCATATTGGTATCAGTATTAGAATACCCTGATGAGGCCTCTGAAGTGCAGGGCGTATGATTAGTTGTCCTCAAAATAGACCTAACCCTTTTCCTCTTAGGTCTGTTAGAACTATTCCCACTTTTACTTTCTGAAAAACGAACACGTCTTCTTGTTTTTCTTCCATGTATATACATTTTCACTGTTAAAGTCATTTAGATCCTGTTGGTATTTTTTAATCTTTCATGCCTGTAACTCCTGATCATATTTATCAGTCTCTGTAATATACATGGCATGTTTCTCTGCATAACCCTGTTGAGTAGAAAACTTCTTCATCTGCTCATAGCAATCATTCAGTTTGGCTACTAAACTTGGCAATTGCTGGTTATAATATTCCACCAGAAGCAAAATAAACACATCAGAAGCTGTTTGCTGTATCTGCAGCCATTTCTTCATAAAAATGGCATCATCCGCCCCTACCCCTGATTCAACATACACGCAGTCACCATGGGGCTATTTTTGCATTTGAGTATGCCTTAAGCAATTTAACATGCCAAACATTAGACCATACTTTTTTCGTAATGTCCATGAGTAGTTTGAACTGTTGCTGCATATCGGACTGCTCAGTTCCTAAAATAATACTCTTAGATTCTTTCAGCAAATTAAAAGATGAAAGATCATCCTTATCGATCACCAAATTATCCAAAAAAGTTTTAAAATCCAGTCCCGTTGCCATAATGGATGCAAGATTGACATTTCCAACTCCAAACTGCTAAATGCCGATATTTCTATATGTCATCACCCCCACTATAGGTGAATAGCTGCCCTTCAACAATAAATACCAATGGATCACAGGAAAAAAATTATCATCAGCACTCGCAAAAAAATATCCACACTACAAACATACGGTGCCCGATGAAATGTGCTCGGAGAATAAACATCCTGCCAACAATAACTCTAACACATAAAGAAAGATAAAAAGAAGTAGAGCAAATGAAGTTTATTCAACAGTCTGCCACCCAGACTGGTTTCGCCGCATGGCGTCAACAGTGTGTGTCTCAATGCATTGGAAACCATACATTGAATATACATACTCATTTAAAGTGACGCAAACCCATAAGTGTGATCAAGCTAATTAAAATCCTGTAGCACCAACATGTTCCATATTACACAGCAAAGTTATGCAGCACCCTAACCCTAAATAACTACACAACGAAAAATAAAAATTATAACCTGAAGGCTTTCTATCTTACCAGTGGTCATTAAGACCTGGTTTAAATAGGGCTCCGAAATTTGTAATCGACATGATTTCCTTCTTAGTCAATAGTTGGTGTTTCTTGGATACAGTCAAATTATCCCCTACAACCTTATTAATCCCCAAAAAAACAAAATGGGCTTTGCTATGTTGTATAATGTGTTTGTACAGTGCACTACAAGTGCTCTTGCATTTAATGTTACTCACATGTAGCGCTATACATTGTTTAAATGTACATGATGTCTGCTCGATATATAAAATGATCCACATTGAGTATGTCATATATATATACATATATATATATATATATATATATATATATATATATATATATATATATATATATATATACAAATATATATATATGGTTACTTCTAAATTTCAAAGTGTAAAAACCTCAAAGTTCTGAAACATTGGAATTTAAATAATAAAAAAGAGAAGAAAATCTTTTTTTTCCTTTTACATTTTTTTTGCAAGGGGGGCAAGACCCCTGCACGCCACACCCTCGGCTCTTTAAATATGGCAACTCTAAAGTTGCACTACAGAGAAGAAAACAGTAAATGTACTGTTCTATGTTGTACATGTTCTATAGATAGTAGATATATGTATGTATATTTACATGTATGTATCTATATCTGGAGCTCAACTTTGAAGACAGTGGTGATAAAGGTTGGAGGCTGGTGGGTGGGAAGTTGAGGAAGAATGACAATGGACAACACAGATGGAATGTTATGGTAAGTGCATAACTTTTTATCTAGTGTTGTCAATTTTCATTATGTCTTCAACTGTTGGGACAGAGTCATCAGCTACCTGAGATCCTAGGTGGACTCTAAGTAAGGATATTCCTGAGCACAGTTTAGCCAAAGTCTGCTATTCCCATCAAGACCAGATCCAGTTTGCAATGAGTGATAAAATTATGAGAATTGGCCTAGGTTGCAACTGCAAATATGTCATCCATGGAAGCTCTTGATAGAGGCATTAAAGAAGTTGCCATGGACCTTGTTGAATGGGCCCTTAAAGGTTTTGGTAAAATTAGACCCAATTTGTTGTAGATGAATGATATGCAGTCTATCAGCCATCTGACTATAGTTACCTTTGCAGCTTGTTTTCCCAATTTAGCATCTGCAAGGGACAGAAATATTTAATCTGTATTTCTAATCTATATTGTTCTATATAAGTAAAAACATAATTGTCTGTGAGCAACTAATAGATGCAACATATATTAATAGATGTAAATTTAGGAAAGAAGGCTGGCAAACTAATGGCTTGATTGATAGTGGTTTCTGAAACAACCTTAGGAAGAAAAGACGTGCTGATACATAATGTGACTTTATCATTATGAAAGATCAAATAGTGAGGTTTAGATGACAATGCTTGAAGTTCTGAAATTCTTCTAGCGAAGGTAATGCACACTAGAAATATAGTCTTCCAGGTCAGGAACTTAAGATCATATTTTGCTGCTGGTTCTAAGGTGGAATGAGTCAAGGCTTGCAGTACCAAGTTCAAATCCCATGGTGGAATATGGTCTTTATATAGAGGTCTCAGCAGGAGTGTGCCTCTCAAAAATGCTTTATAAAGTTTGGACATGGCCTCAGAAGAATTCTCAAATCCAATATGAAAATTAAAGATTGCTGCTAACTGAACTTCAAATGTTGAGGAGCTAGCTCTCCTCATTAAAAGCCGTTGCCAAAAATTCAAGTACACATTCTACAGGAGTGGAGAAGGGGGTCAATGTGTTTTTGCTGTGCAGAGGAAATTAACCGTTTCCATTTACTTCTGTAAAGTTTTCTTGTAGAAGCCCATTGGGAAGATAAAAGTATTATAGATGGGGGAGAGCATCAGCTGTCTGCATATTAATGTAATTGGAAAAAACACACTGTTAGCTTGAGGTTTGAGATGTCTGGGTGAATCATGCCTGTCAGTTGAGACAGAAGGTCTGGAATTGTATCCAGAATCCATGGTGGGTAAAGCAGATGAGACCAAAGAAAGAGGAATCAAATTTTTTGAGCCCAGTAAGGTGCAATGAGGACGACTTTGCTCTTCAACCAGGCATCTTTCTGTAGGAATGTAAGAATTAGGGGAGTTGTGAGGGTAGGCATAGAGAAGCTCAGGGGGCCAATAATGGAGTAGAGCATTCCTCAGTGAGAGATGCAAAAAGATCACAGCAAGGCTGGTACCATTGATGGAAAATCATATATGTCACTTTCCTGTAGAGAGAGGTCACTCATGAGGTAGAAGAAATGACCTGCTCTATTCGTTTGCTATCACATTGGACTTCGCAGGAATGTGCATTGCTATCAGAAAGGATGTGGATGAGATCACCCATTGTCACACTCTGAGTACTTGCTGACACAAGGGATAATATCTAGTTTCTCCTTGATTGTTGATGTAGCAAACTACTGACATATTGTCTGTTTGAATCACAATTGTCCCTAATGGGAGAGTATTTTGTAAGGCCTGCAATGTTAAGAGCACTCCTCTCATCTCTAGAATATTGATACACAAATTGGCCTCTTCGAGGGACCAAGTTCCTTGGGCAGTTTTCCCTAGGAAATGCCCCCCCCAACCAATCTGTGAAGCATCCGTGGTCATTATGGCAATGGGTTAAGGGAAAATGAAAGGATGACCTTGTAGAACCTGACCTGACCGAATCCACCACCAAAAGTATTTCTTGCATGCCTGAGTGAATGTTATTTGTGCTGACATGCTTTGTGAAAGAATCGACCACTGTGTTGCTAACATCCATTGGAGAATTCCCATCTGAAATCTTACTAGAGGGACCAAGATTATGGCAGATCACATTGAACCCAATGCTTGAAAATTAAGCAGACTGAAATTTTGGTATTGCAAATTACGTTCCTGACCTGGAATCTGATAGTCTTCACTCTTGAGAGTGGATGAGAAGCTGTCATTGATATCGTGCTGCTCCTATGAATTCCAAGGTTTGAGCTGGTTGTAACCGAGACTTCTTGTTATTTATAGTTATCCCCAGATGACAAATCTGGATCACCTGATTTCTTGCTGTTAATAATAGATGCCTGGTTGGGGCAGTAATGAGCTAGTCATCTAGATATGGAAACATTCAGAATCCCTGCAGTCACAAGTGAGCTGCTATTACTACCACACATTTGGTGAACACCCTGGGGCTGTGGAGAGGCCAAAAGGCAGTACTCTGAACTGGTATTGACTAGCTGACAGCTAGAACTGTAAATACCTTCTGGATTGTCTGTTCATTTTTATGTGATAGTACACATCTTAAAGGTCTGTCAAGCACATCCAATCATCCTCACCCAGAAATGGGTAGAATGGACTGAACCACAGCCATCTGAAACTTTGTATGTCAAACTTACTTGTTCAAGTCACTGAGATACAAAATTGGTCTCCTATCCCCTGGTTTCTATGGCACAAAAAGAATCTTCAGTTAGTTCCAGATTCTGTTTGGTCTGGTGGGACCTCTTGGATGACTCTTTTTTCCAGCAGCTTTTGTATTTTTATTGCTGCTTTTTTTCCTCTGACTGGGTGGAACATCAGAAATTTTGGATACAGCTAGAGGTGGCAGGGAAAAGGGATTTATGTAGCCTCTGGAAATAATCCTCTGCACCCAAGTATCTCCTGTTAAATCTAGCCAGGCTCTTCAGTGCAGGGATAGTCAACCCCTGATTTTCTCCAAAGGGGACAATTGGGCCCCCTTTCAGGACAGCTGAAAGGGTCTGTCAGAGAAAGAATCTCTGGACCCTTGGTTTTGCGGTCCTCTTCTACCATGTGGGTGATGTCATTCATTAGAGTTCCCCTGTCTGCCAATAATGGAACTATCTCCATGTTTGTCCTTGAAAGGGCCATGGAATTTTCTGAACCGCATCTTCCAATCACCTCATTGATTCCTAGAAAAGAATCTTTGAGGGGACAAAAAATGTACATCCACTGCAAAGATGGTCTTTCCATCCTTCTCACACACCTGGAAAGTGTGTTTTTCACTTTTGGGCAAAACACCAAACTGCCTCAAAGGGATCATTGATGACTGAGAACTTGAAAGGCTTTGCAAAGTCAAATAAGTGCATCCAGGCATGCCTCCTAATGGATATGCCTGAACCCACTGCACTTGGGCATCTTTGGCTACATGCAAAATAAGCCTTATGGATGAATTTGAAATGGATTGGAGGATAGCCAACTGAGAAGCCACAGAAGATTGAGAATCAGCAGGAGTAGTCCCTGAAAGGGATTTTGGATGATCCTTGATCAAGTCCATTTGTAGCTTAGTAAAATGTGCAAAATAGTTTAGTGACCTAAGGGCAAAGGTCGCTGACACACAAACATGCTTCCCAAATCTGTTCATCACCCTAAA
Organism: Protopterus annectens; assembly: GCF_019279795.1. Taxonomy (NCBI): domain Eukaryota; kingdom Metazoa; phylum Chordata; order Ceratodontiformes; family Protopteridae; genus Protopterus; species Protopterus annectens. The sequence continues at coordinate 1,925,882,629 of NC_056728.1, read as the reverse complement.
CTCCCTGTTAGGGGGATGAAAAGATGAATTTTGGTCAGCAAATTCCTTCTTGGTGGCCACCACCATAACCATGGCTTCCACAGGCACCCCCTTACTTCTGAATTCCTTCCTTCCTGACAGGTGAAGCCAGAATCCAAGCTGGCCTCTTAGGGATTGGCTCAACTGAGTTAGGTTCCTTCCATGCCTTTATAGAGACCAAATTAATGAGCTTGTCAGCAGGTTGAGTAAGCCAGAAGGTAAATGGGCCAGCTCTGAAAGCTTCCAGAGATACTGATTCCTCCACTGAGGGGTTGCTGGAGGACCACCCACCTGTCTGTTTGAGGATCTTGAGAATGTCTCCAAAGGAGACGTCTTCTTGAGGTGATCATTGGGACCCTTCTCCTTCATCAAAATCAGTATCCTCAGTGAAGGAATCTTGTGGAAAGTCCAAGTGCCTCCTCTTGCACGTCCTCTTCTGAGGAACTTCATCAGTGGGATATTCCACTGAAGTGTTGGAAGAGATTTTTTTAAGACCCTGTTGTGTGATCTGGATGCCTTGAGCTGGCTGTCCATGTGGCATAGAATGATGTGTTTCTAAGTGCAGAGACATCTGGGAACTAGATTGGAGATCTGAAGGGGCTAGATATATCCATCCTTGAAGACAGATCACTCCAGAGAGAAGGAAGACATCAGCTCCAAGAAGGTGGGCTTCTAGACCACTGCCTACTTCCACTGCAAAAGCAATCTCCCCGAGTTGGAAGTCAAAGCCGAGCTATCCAATGCTAAAGCTCTGAGGGGTAGAGATGTCTCAGAAAAACTTGGAGTCAACTCCAACACCTCATACCCAACAATGCAGTTTCAGCTCTGAGAGTCATCCAGATATGAAGAAATCAGAGCTGGTGCACTTAAAGTAGCCATCAAATCCAAAGATAATAGTATTTTTGGTTTTGAGCCAGATAGACCTAGAAGGTTCAGATCTAGTGACTCTGAAACAACTGAAATCAGAGAAGAAGCAGATAATGGTGGTGTAACAGATGGATGGACTCCCTGACCCTAGGGCACAGGAGCCAGAAGAACACCCATTTATATCTGCATCAAGAGGAATTTTCTCATCATTCTGTCCACATCTTCCTCGGTTAAACTTCTGGAAGAATGAGAGGAGTTATGGGATGGTGACCTGGAATAGTGTCTCTCTAGAAAGTGAGAGGGAACCCCAGAAGGCACTGGATCCAAGGTTGGACAATAGTTTGTTCTCAGTCGAGTCTTCAGATTCAAAGAACTTGGATCTGAAGATTTTCTCGTCGGATCCGAGGGGGAGTAGATCTGTGTAGATTTTGGATCCAATTTAGATTTTTTCCTTGGCAGCTCCAAGGAAGGAATCAAAGAAGTGGAAGGTCTTGTAAACTTAGTCAAGGTCCTTTTAGTCTTAGTCTTTGGGGATTGAGTCCCAGCAATAGCTTCTCCAAATGAAGATGGAAGCAATCCTTTTAATATCAGTTTATTTTTTTCTATTCTGCTATGGCTCTAGAATTGAAATTGTCACTGGCACAACAATCTTCTTGTAAGTGTTGAGTGCCTAAACTATAAACATATAAAATGTGACATCAGAAAGTGGTAAGGTATGCCCACACTTTTGACACTTTTTAAGCTGGCAGATCCTTTATTAGAGGAAAAAGAGAAAGAAAAATAAGTTTTTTTAACTTAATAAAGAGAAAAGAGAAAAATACCAGCAATTGTATGAAGAACTACACTAATGTGTACCAACAGTTTAGGAAGAATGAAAAAGGACAACAGAGATGGAACATTATGGTAAGTGCATAACTTTTTTTTTTTTGCCCTTCTTTCAAATATCCTACTTCACTGTAAATTTAAATGCAAGAATAATCTTCACATTTCTAGATGCTCGATGCAGCTCCTTCTTTTTTATAAAGTTAACTTGATAGAATTCTCAGAAGAGAACAGGACACTGAACCAGCAGGCCATTCTAGTTCTGATATCACATGCAGGATATAAAATGATGACATGCCCTGACAAATTTCTACCAGTACCATTCCACTCTTGCTGCCAAACACTGACGACTATATGGGGGTTGAGCACAATATAGTTCTGAAATTCTAAGAGAAAGCCAAACCTTCCCATCAATAATCTACATGATGTTTTAGACAACTAGGACATGGAAACTGCATAAGAACACGACAAAGAATCTATCCTGACTATTTACAGTGACTTCTATGACCACTTTAACAAATATTTACTATATACACTCCTCAAATGACACATAATTGTAAGCTTTACAAGGACGGAAAACAACATTGTTGCAGGAAGGCTTTACTCTGACCAGAGAGACTGTGATGGAATCACAAGTCTCATTAATCTAACCTATAGTCAATGGATCTATAAGGTATGCATCTCAGTAGCCAATACTCCTAGGACTAACTAACTGCAGTTTTACTGATGATTCATAGCAATCCAGTAAATACAGGCTTCCCATATATATGGCTAATGGCCTTATCTGAAAGCTTTTGTTCAGTTAAATTGTATATATTGTGAGTACTTCCTAACTCTTTCTACATAGTTTAGTGGCAGTTTAATTTTCTATGCTCATTGTGATAACTAGGTGTATAAGTCTCAACTTCTGCCACCAAATTATATGTGATGAATAGGGGTTACAGTCTCATGACTGGCATTGCTGCCACCAAAATACATGGAATGGATGACTGACTTTAAGAGCAGACAGTAAATGTGTATTGCTGTCATTTATGATATCTAACACTTGCCATATATAAACAGGATTTGCTCCTAACAAATGCCAAGCACCATTACAATCTCTCTAAGATCTTAAGCTCCTTCATTACAAACCATTTCCTTGTAATGCTACCTTATAATAAGGAACTGAAACTTGTCCAAGGTTATTTTGCACGCACCTCCCCACACACACACACACTCACACACACACACACACACACACACACACACACACACACACACACACACACACACACACACACACGCCCACATGCATAAACACATTTAAAAGGAATCAATAGAAGTGATCTAGGTACCTTGTAAGGCAGCCTGCTGAGCACCTCCCAGAAGAGGTTTACCAGGAACAGTGACTGAGATAAGGCCCAGGAAAAGACCAATGACATTTTGGAGGATTTATATATCCCATTTGGCACTGTCTGGAAATTGCAAAAGTGATGCTTTTAACAGGGAAGTTTGGTCTAGTCTGCTACTATGGTCATCTACCTCCTCAAATATTACTGTGACATGTGATTTGTAAAATGACAATGATAATGGCAGATTATGTTAAGTTGTAGGTGGAAAACGTATGGGTGCTACGTAATGCAGACTAAAATAGATTGAGCTAAATGAAAAATGGGAGATGAAGAAAACGGTAAGACTACAAGAAAAAAGAAATAAGGTTAGGTGCAGGTAAATTAAGAGAAGATGATGAAATGTAAGAAGCAATAAGTAAAAAAATGTTACATGAAAGACATAATGAAATAATATGTCTATGTCTAATATAATATGATTGTCTATTATGAAAGAAAATTGACATGCTTAAATGTTATAATTATTTATGATGAAAGAATAATATGTGATAGTAAATGGAAAATGAAAGTACAGTTATTATGCATAGATTACTGAGAACAAGAACATTTTTATAATATAAAATTGTTATGATATGAACTAATAGAAGTACCCTTTCTATTGCTTTAATAATTGTTGTGGTATTTTTAATATCTGCTTTAATTACCACCAGCTCATATAGATGGGACCTTGGTTTAACATCTTAACCAAAAGAGAGCATCACAAACAAGCATCACGCACTTCATACTGTACTGTAGTATCAGTGCTGCATTATAAATCCAAATAGATGGAGCGGGAAAAGAACCAGCAGCCTCCTACAATTATAGGCAGTAACTATGGGTGTTCTGTAAAATCAAATACTGACACACTGACTGAAAGCACCGGTCAGAAGAGATGTGCATCCATGAATTTCATAGCACAGGCTTTCTTTCAGTATAAATGTGACGATAGTTCATATATTTGAAAAGTAGTGTTAAGTAAAGAGTTATGTGAAGTATTGTTTAATATAAGAACTTTTTTAAGATGTGTGTGTGTGTATATATATATATATATATATATATATATATATATATATATATATATATATATATATATATATATTTCTCAAACACCCTGATTTCTTCTGGACTGATTCAGCTTTTGTAAGCTTCTGGAAACTGAGCATCTATCCTGTGAATAAGATAAACTACAAATATACCTATGCTCTTCTCTATAAATATTTTTATTTTTAATCATCTAAGTGAAAGCTTCACTTTCTAGGACTAGTACAAAATGGACGCATCACATTATCTACACTGAAAATTTTACTCTTGCCTTAAATTAGATTATCTAATTAGTGTGAATAAACAGATATATAGGGTTGTCATTCTTTTGACCAGAGTAATATATGCATATTTCGTCTAAAGTTTGCAGGATGCTGGAGAAAAGCATAGTGTGCATATAAATGCATTCAAGCAGGATATTGGAACAAGATGGAATTATTTTGACACAGAGAATGCTGGCATTAAGAAGTACTATATAGTATTAATTAGAGAACAGCACATTAAATGTTGAGGGCTACATTATTCAACAGCAATAGGATGCTTCTGGAACTTCTCATCAATATATAGCAGCCATTCATGCACATTACCAGGAAACTGAATTCCACCATGGATGCATTCATCAATATAACCCATTAATAATTGTAATTATACTTCAGATGACTACCGACAGAGAGCAGTGAAATGATGTAGAAAACCTGTCTCATAAACCGTGGCCAGCTGCGACTAAAAGAGACTTGGCACTCTGAATGATAAAAGACGTACATAGAAAGATATAAAAAGCCACTTTCCTAGTAACTATCCTAAAATTACTCTTCTGAGAAAACATATAGCTTGTAGATTTAATGTTTCTTTATTACTATTATTGTATTCATTCTGTTGATTTGCATTGCATAATAAGTTACCTTTTCTATCATGTCTGTTAAAGGAATAACACAATGGAAAGTCTAGTCTTGCTAGATTTTTCTTTTGTTTTTTTCTGATTTTTTTTTTCTGTGTGACATTTTCACTCATTGCTTTAGTTTGTTGCTTGGGATATTTTGCAGACAATGGTTGTGGATATTTGCTGGGTACAACAACCCTGTATTTCTAAAGGTTAGTCAAACATTCCAGTTGTGCTGTGCTGATGATGCCAAAAGAAGGCTGAAACATGCATACCCACAGCTAGTTGGGTTTGTCTTTATTGGCCTGAATTTGTCCATAAATAGACTTAAAAAGGGAAAAAATTCATGGACATTCAGAATTGCCATATAGCTGAAAGACCTGATGTCTTTAAGGGGTCATTTGCATATATCCCATGTTGCCTTTAATACAAGATGTTTAAGGAATCACACAGTGAAAAGTATAGCCTTGCAAGATTTTTCCTTTGTTTTTTTTGTTTTTTTTGTAATTGTTTTTTCTGTGTGACCTTTTTACTAATTCCTGGGGATTTAATAAAATCTGTGTAGGAATAGTATAAGTCCTACATGGAAGGTACTGTGGCTATGTCTGCGGCTCCCCCTCAGCAGCATGTATTGCACATTAATGATGCCATGTTACTTTGGGAGAGTCATGTACAGGCTTACAGAATCAGTATAGGGGGTGTATTACAGTGTCTGAAGATGTGTAACACACCCCCTGCACTGTCAAAGTGCCAAATAGTCAGTCTATTGCACTAAAAATAAAATTTAAATAGTTTGTGTGTGTGTATTTGCATTGTGCTGTGCAGCACTTAGCAATGGACACATGCCAGACATCTAAAGATAGAAACCAGATGGATTCAATTATAAATGGAATGATCAAGTTTAAGCATAGCTGAGTGGGTTTGCATGACAAGCAGTGGTGCTCAGTGGTGCTTAAACGTAGTGGATAAATGTATAACAGCAATTCACAAGGCTACATAGCTGAATGATTACAGTGACAGACTCATGTGCAGTAGACACAGTGCTCGAATACACAGGCCGGTTATTTTGTAAATACACATTGTGAGAGTTACTTTAAATCTTGATGAAATAATTGTGTGATTACACAGACAGGTAATTAATATTATTGTGAAAATACACATTTATGAGATGTACTAGTAAGCCCTGATTGAATTTTGCATTAATACACAGGCAGGTTATTAAGGTTGTATGTTGCAAATACATGTAAGAGATGCATTTTACAACCTTTGATGGAATATTGTATGTATGCACAGACATTTTATGAAGCATTTATTTTGCAATTACACAGTGCTGTGGTAGTGTTGTTGTCTCATATCAAGACGTTGTCCCGTTCAATTCTCAGCTAGAGCGTCTTCTGTGTGGAGGCATAGGTGAATGGGGCGTGCCTTCGTTGAAGTTTGTGCATCAGGGCTGGTAACCCGGTATGTAAAAATCCACTACCAAACATTAGTGGACCGGAGTTCCGCTGTGGCGACCCCTAACAGGGAAAAGCCGAAAGACACAAACAAACACAATATGAAATACATAATGAAATCCTGCAGTGCTGCACCTAGCTAAGATCTGCTAAGCATAGCTAAGCCTAGCCAAGCCAGCTTAAACAAGGCTTGGCTCATCAGTGCTTAGCCGTTTTGCACATTGCTAAATGGTGAGAAGCTCTGATAAGCAATGCCCACTGAAGCATTGGTCAGCTCAGCTGAGCTGGTTTGTGCACTGCTAAGCATTGCTAAGCATTGCCAGTTTAAGCACTACTTGGATGAGCTCAGCAGATTTGCACAGTGCTAAGCGAAATGCTGCATTTTTTAAAATGGCCCAATAGCACCAAAGGGCAGGAAATCGGCCTTATTTAAGTGCAACATGTGGGAATACAGCTAGAATCTATTGGAGTTTGATGTTGGCAGAGACTATGGCAGGAGTTGGAGAGGGTGCACACCTCTGGGTGCAGTGGTGGTGCATTCTGGAGTCCAGGGTTATGGCTGGACTCCTAGTAAAAGACCATGACATCTGGCTGCTGCAGGGACAGTACCAGGGCCTGGAATACAAATTGGAGGCCTGGGACTGGCTAGCACGTGACCTCACCAGTGCAACTGGTCTCCCCCGCACAGGTGAGTAGGTGATTCACCATTTTGATGACCTGAAACGTAGGAAGGGGGATCTCTTGGCCTCTTGGATTCAAGATGTCTGGGATGGCAATTTCCCACAAGTTTGCAAGTATTGTTAGCATTGTTTTACCAATAAGTAATCTGCATTTGTGATAGGTATGGATAATGGTGTGCTTCTCTCCCCATGGCTGCAGAGGAGAGAACTTGCAACCTAGAGGCCTATGCAGGACACCTGGCCAGGTTGTGCTGAGAGTGTGGTGAGTACAGATGTTTCTTGCAATCTATAGTCATATAAACAAGAAAGAGTACATTAGTAACTTCCAGTATGTTTTGTGTGCACTGCAGTAAATGTAGTCAAAGACCTGGACTGATATAAATGAGTAATGCCAAGTACAGTTCAATAAAGATGAACGTATGAAACCTGATAATTTTAAGGAAAAAAATTTCTACTGCATTAATGATAAGGAAATAAACATTTATACTGCATGAATAATATTAAGGAAATAAAGTTCAACTGCATGAATAATGTTAAGGAAATAAAGTTCAACTGCATTCATAATGTCAAGGAAATAAAGGTTCTACTGCATTAATTGTGGAACTGCAACTGTATTGCAACACCTGCATTATAGGAAGTGTTCATCAATAAAGACCATAACATGTATACCAATCACTGCATGATATCACCCCTTGTTAAACCAAGAGCTGTTGGACATGCTACACCTAAAGAAATTCCAATCCCTTCAAGATACATGCTCTGGGACCTAAACTTTGTCACCACAATAAACAGAACATGCTGGAGGGATAGATTCCTGTCCCAGAGACTTCCCATACTCTGGAACAAGCTACCTATCTATGTCAAGCAGAGTTCCTCATTAGCACTCTTCAAGAAAATTCTTGATGAGTGGATGGGAAATAGGAAATTCACCTTGGGGATCACTTCTGTGGTTCTGCTCGACAGGGGCACAGGAAAATAACTTTCTTGGGTGGTGAAAGCCAGGGAATCTTGTTGGCTAGGCTTACATAGGCCTTTGGGCTGATAGCCTAGTACTTACCTATGAACCTATGAACCTATAGTAAAGCAGTGTTGTGCAATATGCATGTATTTTGGGCTGTTGGTCATGAAATCAAGTAGTACAACTGCTGGGAAGTAAAAACAGTGATCATACTGCAAAGTGACTGAAGGTTAGCTAATAAAGAAATGTTTTGCTAAAGTGTAGATGTGGAGCTGCACTACAAGATGTAATGCATTATGATGTTTGTTCTTCTCTAAGATCTGAACCTAGAATAGGAACAGCCAAGGTAATATAGTGTGTATCTCAGGACTGTCTTGTGTTAACCATTGCATTTCAGCGATATTCATTCCTGATCTTAGTTACACTGCTGCAGGCAAATATGAAACTGTAATAGCTGTAGACTGCAAATATACCATCTGCAACTGTATATGGGTCAGGTAGCAAACCCAGCACTCTGATATGGTCTGTACACATCACATGTATTCCCACCCACTAGGGGTTTATTGTCTATACCTGTATTCCATGTATTAATCCACAGTTGACCTACTATCTCTGCCATGCATGAATTTCATGCATGTGTGTTCAAGTATCACTGCAGTCTTGTATAACACTCTACCTCTATTAACAGGTCAAAGTTTATCAGGTGAGCTCTACACACATATCAGTCAATCCATATTCAGCAGTGTCTCAGTAGCTCAATTTGATAAACAGTAGGTATGACATACATTTTGTCACATATAGACTGGGGTTTGAATCCAGGGACGTGTACTACTAAATATTTATAGAAACAGTTATGTATTGTTAACAGATGTTATCCCCACAGGAATTACAGGTAAATAAATGACTGTAGTAGCTGTTCGAATAGGTTAGTAATTTGTGTGTCCAGATTTGTATTAATATGTTTTTGGAGTGAAACTTGGTTATGTTACATCTATTTTTGTTACCTATGTAATCCTAAATTGTTTTTGTAACTGGAGCTTTTCTCCTCGGGTCTCCACTGAAAATGGGTCCCTGGCCCAGCTGGACTAACCTGGTTAACAAATGTTAAATAAATAAATAAACAAATAAATATATCAGAGTGTTAACAGCATTGCTCAGCAAGGTGATAAGTTGTCAGTATATAAAATGTCAAGTGCAATACTAATACTGGTTAATAAAATAAATAAAAATGTTTAATATTGGTAAGGCTGTATGCCTGGTGTGTCTGTCAATGTCTGCTGATAGTCTAACCCTATGCCTGCCAAGGGCAGCATGATAAGTGTAACATGTCTGTACTGTGCATGATACATGTCTCTCAAGTGTCACGCTGTTATGGACTGTGATCACAATTATCAAATCCCTTGGACATAGATTTAACATACACTTGATTTATGTCAATAGCACAGTCACACTACATCAGTCCATACCACACCTTGGTACTCATATATATGTTCCCCTGACATGTAATAGTCCCCTGTAGTGGTGTACCTGTAGGTATTACAACTTGACCCGTACTGTCCCCATTAGAATAGCTTGAGAGGTATGAAGGTGCTACAGAAGCTATAGGGTACTTTAATACATAAAGTAAGGACAGACCTGTAGAGTATATCAGAGGACTGTTGCAAACAATATAGCCTATACTGGTAGTAAAGGAATGTCTTTCTTTCTCCCCCCACCCCTTATCTGCATCATAACTTATTATTGTTATACATCGGATATGAGTACTTATAACATATGTTGTTCTCAAAATGTTATGTTGGGCCTTGTGTTTTATTATTGTTATATATTACAATGGCTGCATACTAACATACCTTGTTGAATTGCCTGTGTTGTTGGCCTTTTGTCGTAACTGTTACTGGTATGCTGTTAAAATACTGACTGTTATACCTCTTATTGTTGTGGTCCACATGCTATACAACCTGGCATGCTGTTATAACTAATGTTTAAATGTTCTGTTCATCACTAAACAATGCACTTTGAAAAAAACCTCAACACCATAGCTCGACTGTGTAGGCCGGTTCCTGCAGATCCACCTACCCTACCTCAACCAGCCATGGAACTGGGTCCAAGCACATCTAGGACCAATCTGGAGCTGTCCCCTCCACCAGTGTTGCACCATCTATGGGTGGAACCACCTCAGAGGACAGGGTCCACCCCCCCTATGGGAGTGGGTGCAGAAAGAGAGTTGTCACCCAGTGACAGCTACCAAGTGTGGTGGGCAGGATCATGCAGCAAGGGTTTGACAATTGACTGCATTGGATTGAGGGCAGACTGGCCAACCTGGAGGGGCAGACTGGCCCTGGTGCCCAGCCCCCAGCACAGCCATGTTTGGGGCAATGAAGGAGCAGGGGTAACTGCCCATGGGTGGGGAGCTCAGTCCCACTGCTGCCATCTGGAGGTACATGGATCTTTGATTCCACAGCACCCTCCCCATCCAAGCTGTTTACCCTCTTCATGTGTCATACACCACCCCTGTCTGTTGTCTTGTTTTGTTTTGTCTGTTTGCAAATGCTACCTCTCCTACTCAACTTACCTCCACGCATGTAAGTATATCCCTTCCCCAACATTCCACTCTCTCCTTAAAAAAATGGGCATCTGTCCCACAAAAAAACTCACCCCATACATAGCTCTCCATTTCATCACTATGTACACTGACCACAATTAATCATTACAGCAATTAATCAACACAGTTATATCACCCACACCCCTCTCTCTGGGATGTGAGGTTCCAAATTTCAAATTCTCCACAACCTGCACAGCTGTGTCTGTACAAAAAATAGAGAGCTATGGCCCTTTCCTACACCTATCCTGCACATCCCTACCTATCTTTCACTTTGGTTTTCCCCCTGCTTGTTTCATATCACCCCATTTTTTTTTCTTTTTTTTGGAAATAGCACAGGTTTAAGCATGGTGCCATATCGCATTGTGTCATGCAAACCTGCTTAAAACTGCTTTAATCACCTTCTGTCTTTCTAACATTGTTCTGCACATCAGCAAAATGATCACCCCTGCCACATCTTAAACCCAGGACCTTGCCCACTAGGGCACATTGGATTTACTCACTAGGCCACTCACCTCTGAAGAATGGCAGGTGTTCCATACACCTATCCTGAGTATCAGTGATGCACATCAGCAAAAGGTTTAGCCCTGCCAAGTTTTGAACCCAAGACCCTGTCAACTACAATATAGTGCATTAGGTCACTCAGCTCTGAAGAATAACAGGTGTTTCCATAAACATATCCTGAGTATCAGTGATATACTTCAGCAAAAAAGGCATGCCTGCCAAGTCCCAAACCTAGGACAATGTCAACTATAGCATAGTACATTAACCCACTAGGCCACTCATAAGTACAGCAGCTGTTTCCCTACACATATCCTGAGTGCCAGTGATACAACACTTCTACATATAGTGGGAAAATTACAGTGTACTTGGGACTGTGATTCAGACACCAAACCAGTACACAGCCAAATAAATGCTGATGGATGAATGTGAGGCCTAGGATATCATGTAGAGCTGACAACTGCACAGACTGTTGCAGAATGTCCACAGTTGTGCCGCCTACTTTTAGCATGTTTGTCACAAAATCTATTCTGTGTGCTGAAGTACTGGCAAGTCAGTACAGATTGAGATTAGAAAACCATAACAGACAGTTCAGCGTCACACATCATACCCATCTGAACATGCATGTTCATGCCAGTCCTGTGTAACAGACAATATGCATGCACATATGTCTTTCAAATACACCTGCTATAGCATTGACTCAGTAGCTCAGTCAGTTACATTGCGAGCTTGCTTTACATTTTGCCACTCACAGTCCTGCCTTCCATTCCAGTCCATTGCATGTCAAGTACATGCTTGTCAATACAACAAATAACTGAGTGAGACTTGCAATTTTAAGCAGAACCAGTAGCTGCTAGTGCAGTCATTCCTAGCATGCTGTACATTTTGCCTCCCACATTCCTGGCTTCCATTTCACTCTGTTGTATGCCAAGTACGTGCTCATCAAAACAACAGATAAATGACTGAGCCTGCAATTTTAAGCAGAACTGGTTGCTGCTAATGCAGTCACTGCCACCCATATTATCACACCAAAGGCCTGTAGGTTGGGACACACTTCACAAATATTTATAGGTGTCCTAAATGTCACCTACCACTCCCTGGATAGCACTATTACATAACATATGTACCTGAGGCACACGCTTCACCTGCAGTGTTATGGGTACCCTCACCCTGGCTATGCTGTGACAACAGACCTGGTTCTGCTCCCTCACTAACATATACAGCTTGCTGTCCACCAATGTGTTCACAATCCTCAGTATGACTCCTGGCCAGCATGCAGCAGCTGCAGCCTGCAACATATACAGCAGTATGTTCAGCTACCTACTACAGACCAGCAATACATTCCAAACACCTAGAACAGGGGATCCACACAGCACCCATATACAAAGGGGTGGGGAATGCTCAAGTGACAGGGACATGTATCACAGTCTTCCCTTACAAACATACACAGCTTTTAGAACAGCAGCTACTGCATCAGCATGTATATTCTGGTGCAAATGAAGTATGACATTCACATCTATCTGTCTGTTTACTGACCTCAACCCACATTGTTAAACAGTAAATGGCCACATAAAGTCTGTTCATAAAGGCCAAACACAGCATGCCAAACTGTTGACATACCACATAAATACAAAGAGTAGACAGTATGTTTACTTACCATTTGTGATGCTGTAGTCCCCACACCTTGATAATGTACATCTCACAGGCCAGGAAAAGGGCCAAGGCCTACATGAAGACCTTAAATATAGCAGTGTGGTGCCATGCCATTGGCTAATGAAAATTCAACCCAGCTGTTGCTGAATGCAATTAGCAAGTGTGAGCCATAGATTGGTGGACATGCAATCACCTGTTCTTGAGAATTACCTACAAAAGATAAGCTGCTGCCTATGGTAAACAGGCCTGTGACTTTCTTTACGAAGACAGACTGTGAGAACATATGCATTATACTACAGGATTTCTGCACATAAAGGAGAACAGCACTATACCAGGTATGTAATAGAAGTACCCATGTAATGGGACACAGATGGGAGGATGCAGTTATGGGAAATATGGATTACAACAGTAGATCTGTAACACATATGTTGGAATGACATGCTGCTGTTAGTCAGCTGTCCAGTGTCTACAGGCTATCCTGTTGGCTCTGTCTGCTGTGACATAGATCGCAACTCTGGCCCTCTGAGTCCCTCCAACAATGTTCGGCTCATGTACAAATGCTACTGGATTGCGTTTTAGACAATAGTGACAGTATGTATTGGTGGATACAGCTGGCATATCACATGATGTATTGTCAGTCAGCTCCTCTCAGTCTGTGAATGTCACACAGGCATAGTTTAAACATTGTTCAGGTGTCCCTGACTGTTCCTGATGTACTCTGGCTAGGTCACTGTGTACTCCACACTTGTATGTCATTGCATGAGAGCTATGCCTAGCATACCTGTTGACCCCCTACAGCAGAACAGCAGGTTACAGCCAGTATTAGTGGGGGGACATAGACCTGGCCTCAGCAACAGAGTGTACATATTGAGCATACAATGTAAGGGAATGAATACAGTACCAAATATTAATGTATCATAATTTTTTTCTGAGAGGTCTGGCATGTGAGAGCCACATTCCCCACAGTCTTGGAGCAACCATTACATATTCTCCAATTGTTTGCCAGACATCCACATTTGTCTGGCAGAGGGTCCACATATATCACACACATGTAAATATTCTGCAAACATCTGTGTACTGTGGATATTGGACACCTACAAGGAGGATACCCTACAGCACATTTGCAGTGTTGTCTGTCATTGGGTTACACACATCTTGCTGGACTGCCCCCATACACTTGTAGTACCACTCACCTATTTGTCAGATGGTGGCTGTATGATATGCTACTGGGTCATTGCCCATAAGGAACATACCACAGTAGATGACACTGATGGGTGTGGAGACATAACAACACAGCACATCACAGCACACAGGGCCATATTTGTCAACATCTGAGGGAGGGAGGCCAGGGGGGGGGGTCTATATTAGAGCACCGAACATTTGAAATGTCGAGTGTTCTAATATCAAACCCTAGCAATCGAAAATACGAAACATCGAACATTCAGAGCAGTGAATTTTTTCCTAGGGAAAAAAATTTGCTGTTCCAAAACACATACACACAACACAAGCACACCAAACAAACAGCAATCCACACACATACACCTAAACTTGTACACCTAACCCTACACTAAACTATACATACACCACTAACTATCCACTTACCTTAACCCAAACCCTAGCCCTAAGGTCCGTCACTATCGCACAGTCACCTCACCCGTGCCCTAACCCTAACTCACCTACCCCACTCTAACCCTCACGTCCACACAATTGCACACTTACCTGACCTGCACCCTAACCCTAACTCACCTAACCTGCCCAAAGTCACACGTCAACACAATCGCACACTTACCTGAACCAGACCTGTAACTTTCCAACAGAGTGCTGAAAATACCAAAGCAACAGAAATGGACAACCAAATTCTTTCCCTAGGAAAGAATTCGGTTTTCTGTTTCTTTGATATTTTCAGCATTCGCTGAAAACAGGTCGCTATTAGAACACTTGACATTTCAAATGTTCGATGTTCTAATATAAAGCCGGCCAGGGAGACCAAAGGGGTGGGCCTACAGCCTAGGTGCTTAAAAGAAATCTAGGAGGCTTACACTACTGCATGCAATGTAGACAGGCTATAACCAAGCATTAATAGGTGCAACGGACAAGATGCAGTTGAACACCTTAGAAAACATGTAGCAAGTAGCAGGAAACAGCAGGATGAGGAGGGAAACACATGATGTATTGCCACTATGTTGCTGATAGCCACATACATACTGTGGTGAGAGATGGCAGGGTATGATGTAGGAGTTAGTGGAGGAGAGTGCTGGCAAATGTGGATGTGCGGGGTGTGCACATAATTGAGAGCAATGTACGTGGTCCTATGATGTGTTCCCATCTTCTTGTCTTTCAGGAGGAACCCACCTTTTACTACAGCTGAGAATGAAGTCATAGTTGACGGCCTCAGACTGCATCATGCAATCCTGCTGTCGAGGAGTCACCATAATCAGTAACAATGTGCTGCACTGTGGGCAGACCTTGTTGCATCAGTAAATCATGTCAGGCTACAAAAAAGAAGCTATGAGTAGGTCCGACACCAGATCACTGATATGATAAATGCTGCATGGTAAATGGCAGCAGCTGTGGCCAGGTACCGCGCTGAAACTGGTGGAGGGCCTGCAACACAACAACCAATCTCTGCAACAGAGGAGCTTCTGGCAAACCTGGGTTCAGCCACCAGCTTGTGGAGCTGGGTGGCACAACTTCCACAGCAGAGAAGTGCTCAGGTAAGCCTCCTGTGGTCATTATTGCATTACTGTAGCAGTCATAGTGGCAGCCTCTGCTTACCTGTACATAGATGTCAGGTCAATCTCAGAATGTCAACAATGTACGCAGTATCACAGTTTGTACTTTAAATGTTGATATATACACATATTATCCAGTACCAATGCCACATTTGTGTCTGCTGACAATACCGCTCCACCACAATTCCATAGGTACATCTGGTGTCGCCGGAGTCCAAAATCCTGTAACCGGTGAGTGTGAAACTGTTTTGTTAATGCTTACCTATACCCTAGGAATGTTAAGGACTGCCAATTTGTCATGGACTCACTGAGACAGATGCCTGGTGTCAGAGCCATAGCCTCAAGCTCAATGCAAAAAAGTGCAGTGTCATCCCCTTTAGTAAAAACTCTATACCCATGAACTACCACATAGGCAGCAATCTACTTAACACCGAATGTGTGATAAGAGACCTTGGGACCCAGGTGGACAGCAGTCACTCCTTTGATAGTCACATCACCACAGTAGTCAGGAAGTCCTTCTATGTGGCACACCTCATCATAAAAGTGTTCTCATCTAGGAAAAAAAGAGGTCATTGTTCCCCCCTACTTGACACTCATTAGACCCATTATATAATACAATTCCCCTTTTGGAATGTACCTCACAAGACATCTGCAGCAGCTGAAAAGGCCACAGAAGTACCTTACAAAGAGGATTACTGGCCTCAAAAAAATGCCCTACACTGACCGTCTCAAAAAACTCCAGCTTTACTCCATAGCAAATCGCCTACTCCGAGGTGATCTCTTCCTAACATATAAAGCTGTGTCAAACCCAGAGCTGTTGGACATGCTACACCGAAAGAAATCCCAATCTCTCTGAATTACACACACTAGGGACCTAAACCTTGTCACCACAATAAACCATGGCATGCTGGAGGGATAGATTCCTATCCCAGAGACTTCCCATACTCTGGAACAGGCTACCCATCTATGTTAAGCAAAGTTCTTCATTAGCACTCTTTAAGAAAAATCTTGATGATTGGATGGGAAAAAGAAAATACACCCCGGGGATCACTTCTGTGTCTCTGCTCAACAGTGGCACAGGAAAATAACTTTCTTGGGTGGCATAAGCCAGGGAATCTTGGTGGCTTGGCTTACATAGGCCCTTGGGCCGATAGCCTAGTACATACCTATGAACCTATGGACACAAATGTTAAGCTTAGCCATAGTTCAATACTTGTATGTTCAGTTGTGGAGGGATTCATTGCAGTGCATTGAATTGGTAATCACAGCAGCATATTTGCAGGAGCTGTAACATATTTGCAAGTATTTTTTTGTGAAAGTGTATGCAGTCTACTATACAGGGGCAATAGTATGGTGGAGACATGTACAATGTGTTTTCGGTGAAGGTCCATCACATACACTAATATGTCACTTATCTCACAGGTGTATTGTATTGGCAACATTAAGTGGACGTAGCTGCACTGCATGTTGTTAAGGGCCTGTCTTGTCTGTGTCTATTGTAGTATGGTTGTGTGCTGTGCATGGGCTCAGTAATAAGGTGTGGTATGTACAATGCAGTTGTGGCACCTCACATGTGTGTGTGTGTGTGTGTGTGTGTGTGTGTGTGTGTGTGTGTGTGTGTGTGTGTGTGTGTGTGTGTGTGTAGATCAGCAGACGACATAATAGAGCAGGTATTAATGTAGTCATGTTGTCTTCCTCCTCACAGGTAACCATGGGGGTTGGAGTCTGTCCCCCTCACAACCTGATGTCAGTGTCTCATCAGACTGTGACAATGATGGTGGACATAGTGAGGCACAGGTGGAGTTGTTGGGGGCTGAATCTTTCCCATGGGTTGACATCCCACTTCCTCCCTCAATGCCCCTGCACACAGTCAGTATGCCCTTACATACCCAGTCCCCTGCAGCCGTAGATATTGGATAGTCAAAGGGTGGTGGCATCGAACAGGAGGATGTGGCAACTATGGCATCTATGACAGTAGACACTAGCCATAGCCAGAGATTTGGCAAGGTCCCAAACAGGCAAATTGACAGGAATGCTCAAAGGAGGATTGCTGCCCATCCACCACCTGTCACAGGTGTCACATCATGAGTCACTCGATGCATGTTTTGGTCCATCATGGAGGCAAAGACATGTTCTGAATGCAACACCAGATGGATGCTCAGGATCAAGGATGCATCACTGTCTGGCATCCATGACTCCATCCACAACATTGGTGATGCCATGCATCACTTTGCCGATGCAGTGGACATACATTAGGATGAGTCATTGTCAGCCCTTAACCACACATTGTCTCTTCTGGAACATGTAGTGGGAGTAGGGTGCCAGACATGTGGATGTAGGTCAGCACCAACATCAGCTGAGAGTCCACATGGCCATGCACAGTCACGCTCCTGTAGTGGCAGTACCAACAGCACTACAGAAGGGAGGGTGCCGTCCACATCACAATGTAGTGGACCATGGGCACATAGTCCTGGGCAGACTTGTAAGGAAGACGGACCCAGCAGACACCAGTGACTGTCAGTGAATAGTACTGCATCTGACCCTGGATATGATGGTGCCAGTGCCACTCCTGGCAGAGTCAGTTCCCATGTTCATGGGAGGAGATGGTGAACTCGACATTCTACCATGTACGATCCACAGCTGTCCAACATACCCTTGTGTAGGGCTAGCACATGGCTTGACTGTGGATGTGCAAACACACATCACTGTCAAATGCAGGTCACCAACAGACATGCACAGATCTTCTCCATGGCCCAGCTGAATAGCACCCTTCCAGGTATGCACATGTAATGTCAACTATGTAGCACAGCCTAGGCCTTTGGAAACCCACACCGCACCCAGTGCATGTGATGATACCTGTGCCACATCCCTATCATCCATACCATCGATGCAGGGACATGCAAATATGTGTCTGATGCACAGGTTGACTATAGTACATTTAATGACAGTTTGTAATGCAGTAGTGTTATGCCCTGTAAGGTGCTGTCTGCTGACACATCATAATTACACATCAAAGTGTATATACCTTTGTTCCATGATGCTACATTAGTGGTAGTATTGCTGACTGACTGTTGTCTCCCACACCTTTTTCTGTTTTTGTTCCAGGGATCTGTGTGTCTACACCATGGAGAGCTGGTGCCAATACAGCAGCTTAGGATGGCATGGTGGCAATGCAGAAATGTGACTTTGCCAAGGTATGGCTGTATATGTGCATGATTACCTAGGTGTGCGTATGTGTATTACAGTGTGTCAGGGATAATGGGGGCAGACAGCATAATCTTACATGCATACCCCATGACACAGCATGTTACCTGGGAGTTCAGTAGAATCATAGGTTCATAGGATCATAGGAGGTTACTAGAGTAATGGCCCTGGGGCTCTTATAAGGCTAGCTATTGGTTTGTTCCAAGAAAGAAACATCAGTCAGCACCTGTTACCCCTGTCAATGAGTGACACAGGTCAAACTCCTGGGACAGAAATGTGGTTTCCCATCCTCTCATCACAGTTGAAGAGGGTTAGCATGATACTCTGTTTGACATATATGTGACGTGTACTTCTCAGACAGGGCAGCCTCTGGGAGACAAACCTGTCTCCAGCAGGTTGTGTTGATGTCGCATATCAGATTTTGGCCTGTCATGCAGGTAATGCATGAGGAGTTAGACTTATGGATATGGGGCAAATGTAGTAGGGCAGGGTCCAACATTGCCTTGTAGGTGTAACACAGCCCACCTTTGAGCAACCTGTCTGATACCAAGTGGAGCAATAGAGATTTGAGCCTGTCTATATGGAACAGGTGTTAGACGCCAGGAATTACCTTTGTGAGGTATTTTCATGGCCTTTCCAGTTGGTGCAGATGTCTGGATAGGTACATACTAAACAGGACATTGTATTAATATATTGGTCAATGGCGTGAGGACTATAGAGAGGTAATGACCACCTTTTTTCTGGATACAATCCCTTTACCTATGACATGAACCATGTACAAGCCTTTTCTGACCACTGCTGCTACATGATGGCTGAATGCAAAATTGTTATCAGTCTGAGTACCGAGGTCTCGCAACAGGGGTTTTGAGTTTAAGGGTTGCCATTGATGTGGTAAACAGTGGGGCCGTGTCTTTGCTGACTGGTGTGATGATACAGCTTTTTGCATTTAGCTTGAGTCCAGTACATTGGCACCAGTCTGTATTTGATGTAAGACCCTCTTACAGTATGTTAACAACATTTAGGGAGTCAATGACAGACAGCACCCAACTTACAGTCATCCACAAACTTGGTTAGTACCTACAAATGTAGGTGGTGGCGGGTAGCATTCATGCCTAGATGCACGAGGGTTATTTAGAGGCAGCAGCTACTCACAGGGCCTCAAAATTTATACATATTTTGCACACATTGGTAAGACAGACTACGGTTGCCACCTTATCAAATGCCTAATGTGAGACACCTTTTGTAGTAACATGAGAACTGGCAGGACAAACCATACCCATGGCAAGTGCAACAGAGAGAACCTCACTTTTCTGGACAATATAACAGTTTACTTTAGTATCATTTGCCTAGATTATGCTATTTCTCATAACATTTAGGTGTTTCTGATGTACACATCCACATGAGATGCTCTTGTTGAGAGTAGAACCCCTACCTATGGAGTTGCACATACTATAGCGTTACATATTTATCACATGCGCCATGAAGCTTATGTGTTTTTGGAGTGTCTGCCACTACTGTTCAGGTGGATGACAGCTGCAGGAGCTTTAAAGGTTAATGGGAAGGTTAACAGGTTTTCACAGGCCTTTAAAGTTGTATAACTATTGCACACACACACACACACACACACACACACACACACACACACACACACACACACAAAAGACGGTCACACTGCTGCAAGTGGATATGCTTACACACACACACACACACACATACACTAACAGAGTTGCTGGTTTTAAGATTACCACCCCTACCTATATAGTTACATACACTATAGTACTACATGCTTATCACATGCACCACAGAGCTACTGTGTTTTGAGAGTGTCTAACTGTCCTTCTAAGGTGGATGACATCAGTAGACCCTGAAAAGGTTGCCAATTGGGGGTTTAACAGGCCCTTAAAATTGTATAACCATCACACGCAACAGCCATACTGCTGCAAGAGGATATGCTTACACACACTCACATAGTTGCATGTTTTAAGAGTAGAACACCTACCTATCCAGTTAAATACACTATAGTGTTACGTACTCATCACATGTGCCACTGCACTTATGTGTTTGGAGAGTGTCTAACTGTGCTTCTAAGGTGAATGACATCAGCAGGCCATGTAAAATACACTAATGTGGTGGTTAACAGGTAGGCACGGGTCTTAAAATGTATTAGCATTACACACACATAGGCAAGATAGACACACTACTGCAAGGGGATGTACTTACACACACACACACACACACACACACACACACACACACACACACACACACACACACATTGTTGCCGCTGTTGGGTTTAGAACCCCTACCTATCTAGTTGTATAGAGTACAGTGCTACATACATACTGCATGCACTACAGAGCTTAGGTGTTTGGAGCACGTGTGCCATTGCTGTTGGGGTGGATGACATCAGCAGCTGTTGACATGGAGGGCACTGTTGTGGAGGACACTAGTCATAGTGCCATAAAATGATTGACCATTGCACAGACATAGGCCTGTTGGGTGTGGGTATGATGCTGTATGTGGAATACCTGCATACACATGCAAGGTGACTGAGGTGAGATTAGAACCCCTACCTACCAATACACACTACAACTCACTGTACTAGTTGCACGTGCCACTGATAACAATTGGTGTACAAGTGGCAGCAGCACTACATCACTCTCTACCTTTCTGTGTCTCTCTCCCCGCCCTCTCTCTCTGTCTGTTTGCATATAATGTATATATTACCTATATATATGTATCTATATAAAACTCTGCAGATACATATATATCTTATATTGTATGTGCCACATATTGATAGATAAGGGTAATCATGTCTGATGGGGATAGGGAGAGACAGTTAGGTATACATAGCAGTCTGTATGCACAGAGATATATTGACATCTTGGTTCTATAGGCAGATGAAGCTTCAGACATGAGCTGAAATTAGCTAAGTATAGGAGCATGCCCAGTGTGACTGTCAGTACTTACAAGGGGACTCCAGTCCAGACATACCTGTACTCCAGTCTGGGATTTTGTGTGCTACAGCCAGTTGGCTGCTGCACCTGATTATATGGTCCAGCATCTCCCTGACATAATGCCCAAGGGATTGCCCAGCTGTGTGCTGGCCATATCTGACTCATATCTAGGGTGTGTGCAGATTGTATTAGACTGAACAGGGTTTTTCATCATATGTCTGGTATATTTTACATAGCAGGGTTCCTATCAGCATTTCAAATGTTGAAAATGCCGAATTTAATTTAATCGAACTGAAATGTTTGAAATCTCAGAAGAGCAAACTGATGAAACATCGATTTCTTTCCCAGAGAAAGAAATCAGTGGGCCGTCATTGGAGTTTGCTATTTTCTCCACTGTGGTGCAGTCTTGGAGTTGGTATATTTAAGTACGGGGGTGTGGGTGGTGAAGCCCCCCACTTCTGTCAGTGTTTAAAGTATTGAAATCTTTTTTTTTTTGCACGGAACACCGATTTCTTTCTCTGAGAAAGACATCAATGTTCCGTCAGTTAGCTGTTTTGAGATTTCGAACATTTAAGTTCAATTAAATTGCATTCAGCATTTTCAGCATTCGATATGCTGATATAGACGCACATAGCAATGTGATTTCTCGGTACATCAGTGGCAGATCATTATAGACTGAAATGAAGAACTGCTGACAGACATTTGAGCTATTGACACCATACACAGCAGGGAACCTATGCTACTGCATGGATTCCTATCAGAAGATTGAAGACGCAGTTTGTCAAATGCATCTTGGTCGAACTTCAAATGTCGAAAATGTAAAACGATGAAGCGGCATATAAGCAAATTATTTCCCTGGGAAAGAAGTTGCTTGGCCACTTCCATCACTTTGGAATTTTTGGCACTGTAGTGCGATCTCAGAGTTGGCATATTTAAGTAAGGGGGGTGTGGGGGGTGAAGCCCCCCACTTTATGTAATGTTTGAATGTATTTTGTTTTCTTTGTTTTTTTTTTTTTTTTTTTTGGAAAAATGATTTTTTTTTTTCCTTTGGAAAAAAATTGCTGTTCTGGTAGTTCGATGTGTTGTCAATTCGAACTTTTGAGTTTGATATAACAACGTTCGAGCATTTGCTCATTTGTTGTTATAATATAGACCCTACTGCATGACCTGTTCTACTCTGCACTTTTTACATTTGTCTGGCCAGTAGCTCATTCTTCTCCTTATATGTGGGCCTTTGCCCCACTCCTGTTCCTGGCTGTGTCCACCGTTACTGCTCTATGTAGTTGTAGGTATGCTGTGACTGAGGTGCAAGATGTAAAACCACACACAGGGTTACAGACTTCACACCTCTGACTGCAGCTGTTTTGCAGGTTGTCTAGCACTGAACCCCATATGTCTGCTCTGGTCCTCAGACAGTTTGTGTTGTATTGGTGTTATAATACTAGATGGGGCCCATAACTTTCAACCTCTGAGAGCAAGAAATCTGGACAAAGCCATATATAAAAGTAGGACAGAAGATCAAAAATAGGGACAATTTTTTTAATATTGCTCTTACAAACTTAGACAGTTGGTAGAATAACATGTTTTGTATTAGCATGAATTCTCTGAAGAGTATGAAGTCTGCATCTCAAATGTCTGTCATTATTTTATAATGTCAATCTACACTGACTTGCCACTAGTTTGCCAGAAAACTACAATGTTATGAAAAATGGACCAGAAATATAAGACAAAAATGTGGACATTCTGTGAAACTCTCTACATTTGAAAGGGAAGATAGGACCCACTGACGTGTTGTAAGTACTGACACAGTTATGTGATGACCTTTACATCCTGCTGCTACTCTGACTTGTTACAACCTGCTGTTCTACTAGCCACCATCTAGGTTACTCAGAGCTGTGTACTGTCCATATCTGTGCCCCTCTGTCCCTCCATTGTCTCTGGCTTTGTCCAGGTTTTTTGCAGTAGCAAATGGTAACATATGGACAATCTATAGTCGCCTACCATAGGTGTAGCTTACATGCAAAATAGTAGGCGCTGCCAGTCTCAAACCATGAACACCATGAACCACAGTAATATACTTAGCCCACTAAGCCACAGCAGCCACCAGACAGTGCAGTTTAATTCCTGTCACTATCAAGCACAGATATACACAGCACATTGACCTCTGCATATTGTGGAAATGGAACATGTCACTAGGTTGATTGGGACAGCCTTGGGATTGTGTAGTCTGCTGCTATCACCTTGCAAACATAATGTTACTGCAGTTGTATGGGAACATGGCTGTGTTGGGGTTTGGAGACTCTAGCACTGCCAGTCATGCATCTGTCCTATGACCCGACTGTTTGAAATTTCGTCACATAGTGCAGTGGGTTTTGCTACCTTGGGGCCTACTGAATATTATAGGTCATACAGTATTGGACAGAGAGTTCCTGTTGTCCCACATAGCTATCAGTTGTGTTCAGGTATCCCAGTAGCCTGCTCTAGTCACTTGCATACATGTGGCAGGTTCATACTTATGCTACCATAGTCTAGTACCCCATACATTTGTTGTAAAGAACAGTGACGAACCTTGTGCCTGCAGCAGCATCAGAGGTGACTCTGTCAGATGCATGCAATACACAGCCAATACATGGTAAGCTAGATGCTGTGTGGTGTGACTGTCATCCTTTTTACTATGTATGTGAGTTGGAGTGAGGTGTCAGTCCCTAGGTCCCTAGGATGTCATTTCATGTGCTATGCATTGCCTCTTTGCCAAGGCAAAGGCATACTGGGCAT
The DNA here is from genome assembly GCF_019279795.1 of Protopterus annectens. Classification (NCBI taxonomy): domain Eukaryota; kingdom Metazoa; phylum Chordata; order Ceratodontiformes; family Protopteridae; genus Protopterus; species Protopterus annectens. Next base: position 1,925,858,121 of record NC_056728.1, on the reverse strand, counting down.
GCCTACATCTGCCTACAGGGACAGGCTCAAAGGTTTCCTACTCTGAGTCCTCCAGTGGCTGTGGGGATCTTGGCACTTGTGGGGGCTGTGTCTCTATTCCCTGTGATGTACATGCTGCAGCTGTTTCCACAGGATTGTATTGTGTAGCATGGCACATACTGTGAATATGTGTGCACATGTGGTTGGAGAGTACAGCAGGGCTCCACCAGATATATTGAGGCAGCGGAACCATGACTTGAGCATCCCAAATACATGCTCTATGATATTGCGTGTTTGTGCATGTGCCTCATTATGGCATTCTTCAGTTGGTATGTGTGCATTTCTGATGGTGTCATCATCCATGCTTCCAGTGCATAGCCAGCATCCCCCAGTAGATGACCATGTGGGATGCCCCCCCCCCCCAGTAAACATCTGGTACAGCTGTGATGCATGCCATATGTGGGAGTCATGATAACTGCTAGGGCTGGCAACACACACATTCATGATAATGTCCTAGGCATTGCAGATAACATGGCAGTTGATGGAGTGAAACCTCTTGCTGTTGAAACAGATTCTACCCTCCTCACAAGGTGGTGCTTTGATGTGCACATGAGTGCAGTCTATGGCACCCAGTACCTCAGGGTAGTGTGCTACATGCTGGAAGAGATGCATTTTGCTGGCCCTCTCCTCAGGGGTGTGGAGTAAATATATTTGCTCACTGGCATGTGTTTGCATGGCAGCCAGGAAATGGTGAAGTGCCCTAGATGCAGATGCCTGTGAGACCCCTGTCATGTCCCCAGTAGGTCTGTGAACAGCACCTGTAGCTAGTATTCTAAGGGCTACATATACCTTTATTTCCACTGTGATGGGTTCCTTTCTGTTGGCTCAGGGTCTGAGTTGTGGGCGGCAAAGCTCTGTGAGTTCTTATAGTATGTCCCTATCCACACTGTGGTGCTCTACTATCTCCACCTCATTTAGCCCCTGGAAGTTTATTCTGGGCCTAAACACTCTTTTCCTTCCCAGTCTTGGCCTATTGTCAGCATCAGCACAGCCCTGACCTCAGACTCTAGCACATACAGATGTAACAGAGCAGCAGCAGCCCCTATCATTTTGTCAGTTAGAATTCCCAAGTCTGTATACCAATGGTGCAGAGTATATGGGAAAAATCAGATTGAAGGGTGTATGCATACTTTATAGTGGTGTGCTGCAGATTCAGTCTGTGTGATTGGTTGACTATGATACATTCTACCTGCCAGGTCTAGCAGTGAAGGTTTTGAATGGCCCAGTGCCAGTGCAACAGGGCTTATCAGTCATGTATATGTGATTGGCTTTTCCAGGCTATTTCCTTGTATTTTATTTTAATTTCTTTCACTGCAAAACACTGGGGTGCTACGCGCAAACCTGCTGCATTAGTATAAGCAGTGCTCAGCAGTTTTGGTACACACTCATGCATGGGCATGCTCAGCGTAGCTTAAACACATGTCCTGCAGCTAAACAAAACTTAGCAGCACTGAACACACACACCCCTGCTTAGCTGTGCTTAGCTGAGCGCAAACGGGCACCTCTGAGCTCCAATCTACTAAAACACAGTGTGACACACCCCCTTTTGATGTCAGCTACCTGATCTACTACAACCAACACAATTCTAGCTCTACAAGGATTTTATCTGCGGACACAGAGGCCCATTTTTGTTATTCAGTAACCCCAGTTAATTTGCATACAGATCCTTGCATATTCCCTGGATACTTCACTACTCCAGGGCCTGCCTCCTTAACAACCATTGAAATCTGCCATTATACGCTCTGCATACAGGGCACTATAATTCATTATTTTTGCAAATGCCCTATTTTTCAGTTTTTCAACATTTTAATATATTTTTTTGCATAACAGCATGTTTGCGCTTTGCTGCCTGCCACACAAACGTAATATATGTATTAAAAAAATGTAATATTTTATAATGATTTGCATTGCTTTTTGGACTCACTGGGCATACATTTGGCCATTTACATCCCTACATTGCTATATCCCATATTCTTTTTGGGCTTTTATAGCCCCTGTTTAATTTTTACATTTCTGTACACTTACTTTTCATGTACATTTCTGACACCAACACGCCTCCTACACAGGTATTGTTTGGCTTATTGGGTTGCAAATCACCCTCATTTGCATGAATTTTACCTGCTTATATAATGATTTGCATTCCACAGACACTTCTGTGAACACACTCGTGCATGCCCCTCTGCTCAGTTTACTGGATCGCTCGGCTGACGGTTTCCATGTTGGGGCCATGCCAAAATGTCTACATGGAAAATCACTCTGTGTAGGCTTTATTGAATTCCCCTCTTTGTTTTAGTTTATTTGGAATATTTTGCAGAAACCTTGATTGATGTGGATATCAGCTGGGTATGACAACCCTGTGTTTCTAAAGTTTAACCAAACATTCCACTTATGCTGTGTTGATGATGTCATAAGACGGCTGAAACATGAATGTCCACTGCTAGTGGAGTTTAGCATTATTGCCCTGAATTTGTCCAAAGATAGACTTGAAAAGGGAAAAAGTCATGGACATTCAGAATTGCCATATAGCTGAAGCACCTGATGTCCTTAAAGTGTCATTTGCATATATCCCATGTTGCCTCTAATGCAAGAGGTTTAAGGAACCACATGGTGGACAGTCTAGTCTTGCTGGATTTTTCTTTTGGTATTTTACTGATCATGTCTGTTAATGGAATCAGTTATAAAGTATGATATTTTCAAGTATCCAATCTTCTTCTTCTTCTTCTTCTTTCGGCTGCTCCCATTAGGGGTCGCCACAGTGGATCAACTGTTTCCATTTCTTCCTGTCCTCTGCATCTTGCTCTATCACACCAACCACCTGCATGTCCTCTCTCACCACATCCATAAAGCTTATCTTAGGCCTTCCTCTTTTCCTGTTACCTGGCAGCTTCATCCTAAGCATCTTTTTCCCAATATACTCTACATCCCTATTCAGCACATGTCCAAACCAAAGTAATCCTGCCTCTCTGGCTTTGTCTCCAAACATTCCAACCTGGGCTGACCCTCTAATATACTTATTTCTAATCCTGTCCATCCTCGTCACACCCAGTGCAAATCTCAACATCTTTAACTCTGCCACGTCAAGCTTTGACTCCTGCCCTTTGTCAATGCCACTGTCTTCAACCCATATAACATAGCTGGTCTCACTACCCTCTTGTAGACCTTCCCTTTCACTCTTACTGGTACTTGTCTGTCACAAATCACTCCTGACACTCTTCTCCACCCACTCCATCCTGCCTGTACTCTCTTCTTTACCTGTCTTTCACACTCACCATTACTCTGAGCTGTTGATCCCAAGTACTTAAAGTCACCCACCTTCACCACCTCTACTCCCTGCATCCTCACCATTCCTCTATCCTCCCTCTCATTCACACACATATATTCTGTCTTTGTCCTGCTGACCTTCATTCCTCTTCTCTCTAGAGCATATCTCCGCCTCTCCCAGGGTCTCCTCCACCTGTTCCCTACTCTCACTACAGATCACAATGTCATCTGCAAACATCATAGTCAACGGAGACTCCTGTCTGATCTAGTCTGTCAACCTGTCCATCACTCAAGTATCCAATATATATTTAAATTTTGAATTCATTTTTATTCATGTCCCCTCCTTCTAACATTTTCTCAGTGTTATATGGGTTGTATGCCATGATGTATTTACAAGTGATTAGCTCTATTTCCAATACCTCTGCGCTGGTTCACTGTATGCATGGCATACGATGAAAGCCAGCATGCTAATTTGATAATTCAACTTTTTCACCCAGTGGCAGAAATTTTAAATGTTTGCTATGCTGCTTTTACCTGTGTAAGTATATCTGTCAAGTTACAGCAAAGTAACTTGTCTTCCATTTTCTGAGAAGTAGCATATTTTGCCAAGGGGTTGCTGCAAGCCTGTAGTGATAAGTGCTGACTTACCTGATGTATAAAACAGGAATGCAGTCCCTTATTTCTTGTGCATTTCAGACTTCATTTAAGAAAACATCACAAGGTATGTTTTCTGTGTCAGGTAAGTGTAGGGTTGTGGTTGGAAAGAAATGAAGAAGCTATGTTGCATTTTATATTGGTGATGCTAATTTGTTTTGTGGTCATGACAATTAGTTGTACACTGACTCAGTCACGATACTCAAAGAAACAAAAGTGTACAACCTTTGTTCTCATTTGGGTCAAGCATTATTCTACCTAATAACACCAAACTCTGCCTTGCTTGATATCTGCCACATCATTTAATTCAAACTCTTGAAGAAAGAAGTTTTGTGTTGCTTGCTGTACAGGGGCGTTCCATGTTATAACTGTATCCAAAGTATGAGATTTCTTTGTATATATGTATTATATACACATATGCTACAGTCACCCCTCCTGCTCAGTATTTGGATCCAAGTCAGCTATATGGCATGTTTGTTAATGGGTGTCAGCAAAGTACATCTCTGGTAATCATTTTGCAGTCTGGGATTATCCTGTCCTGCTCAGATGGCCTAACTTAAAAACTCAACAAAGAAAGTCTGTGATATTTAGGAGACAAAGGCAAACAAAACCATGGCAATAACATACTGCAAATGCCCTATTCCCAACTATAGCATTTTCTGAAAATCAAAATTCCTGGATGGTTTAAGCAAGTGGAAATTGTGGTAAGTAACAGGCTAGGATAAATTGGAAGGTATTCAATCCTGTGAATGACATGAACATTAAAAATGTACCCAGAATATGAATGATCGGCCTGTTCAAAATATTGACAAGTTTGAAAGGTTCATCTGCCTATGTCTGCCACTAGTTATAGAAGGAAATATCTGCAGTATTGCTCTGCACTCAATAGCTGTCATGGAAAGTGCCTGAGTATATAGTGCTTATCACAACTTGTGTGCCTTTTTTCATATAATTGTCTACCAAATCTGCAGCTGTGCGTTCAACTTCAACTTTCTTTGTGTGTTTTGTATAAAACAAAATCACCATTTCTTGCTGTGCCATGTTGATAAATCTGTGTACATGTAACAGATTAATGTAGTGTATTCTTGGGAACAATTAATGTACATGCTTTCTAAAAATTGTCTGAAAGATGTTCTCTGGAAATGTTTTGGTGAAAATTGATTATTACAGATGAACTACATTACTGTTCTGCAAAACCATTTAAATTACACATGCTGGCTAAGAAACAAAATGAACTCCAACTTTTCTGGAGTTTGGTCTTTACAGAAAACATGAACTTCAGGTGGACATCCATTAACATGTGCCCATGTCATTTCCTCCTAACTTAGATATGTTGTTGGTGAAATATACATAATCATTGTATGGCAATTACATATATGCATGCAACCTTTCTATACTACTGTAAGTTGATATTGCTGTTGTATAATTCAAAAATATATTATTGTAGTACAAGATATTAATACTGTACTAAGCCTTGCTTTTTGGTTTCTTATTCCACATTTTTGCATTTTTGAAATATGTTCATTCTCAGGTTCACTGTTGGAGGGGGCTCTTCTCAGGTGATCTGGATTACTTCTCTGGGACCCTTCTGAACATAGATGGGTTGTGTGGTAGACCCAAGAGATGAATTCATCTCTAAAATAGGAGTCCCTAGCCTTAGGCAATATTAGATATAAATCTTTGTCTTTAGAACTGGAAAACAGAAATAGTTTCAGATCTGGTACTGGTCATTCATCTCCCTTTTCTAGAACCCATTGTCTCATCCTTTCTTGTTTGGATAAAGATCTGTTTTTCCTTTAAGTATGACTATGGTCATCCATCTTTCTTTGGGTATAGCTATTTTTATCTGTCTCTATTCTAGGGCATAACACCCATCTTTGGATGTTACTGCATCTGTCTTTCTGTTAAAACGTACTCATCCTGTTTAGGTGATACATTTCTTCATGAGTGAATAATATGAATCTGGTCTGTATGCCCTTTTCATGTATTGCCTACCACATTGACTGCATTGTTTCTTTATGAACATGCACTTATTTTGTAATTGACCCTCATATCTGTAGTCACAAAATAGTTCAAACATTCAAGTGAGAACTACAGTTATGATGTAAACATCAGTAGAAAAAAAAGAAAGAAAAAAAAACAAGAAAACAAACAAAAAAAAAGGTTTGCAAGAGTTAAGCAACTGTGTAGCCCCCAATATGGGGGGACACCATCTTTTTTTTCACCAAAATACTCATATGTACATGTCTGTCCATTACTATGTAGCATCATGCTGTAATTATCCATTTATTCCATGTAGAACTGCTGAGAATGTGGTGGTAACCTATGTACTGGTAAATTAGAAGTCGAAGTTATAGTCTAATTTGCAACATTTTCTGATGCTACTTACGTAGATGATTTTAAAATATCAGTCTTTTAATCTAAGCAATTTTATTGACCATATGTCCAAAGTAAGAAAAAAAGAAGTGAGAACTCTGGTTTATGTCTGCTGCTTGAATATGTGCTTTTTTAACCTACCTAGGACCATTCACAAATTATTTAGCTATTATTTATTTATCAATTTACTTTGCTTACTGGAAAAGTCCAACTGGGTATGATGCCTATTTTCAATGGAGACTTGGGGAGAAAAGCTCCAAGAAATAGTAGCTGTATAGTATAACAAAACATAAATAAGCTCTAAGTAAATATGTAGAAAAATGCTGAAGCTTGTTAAAATTGTATAAATAGGAAATATCACACAAAGATGTAAATTGTAGTAGTGAAACTGGTACACATTACAGAACATCACCGAAGATGGAAATTATCAGTATAAATATAATAAAATCAGAAAGCAGTAGAGAGTATCAGCATTTCATAGCTATAAAGTAATATGATATGTATCTATAATTATGCATATTTGTAAGCTCATTAAAGATCAAAATTGCCTATGTACCTTGTGGAGGGAGTGTAAAAAAATCACTTGAATAAGACATAAAGAGCCAGTTGGGAAGAAATGGGTTAGTAGGTAAGGCGGAGATCATGAGAACTTGGGTATTTGTAATCTGGAGATTCAGGGCAATTTTCATATAATATATTTTAGATGTAGTTTGAAGTCAGTCTTAAAAACAAAAATATTTTTAATTTGTCTGATGATGAAGGGAATGTTGTTCCATAGTTTAGTTATGCTTAATCATTGTATGAAGTCACCATGTGAGTTGCTGGATTTTGAGGATTCTATTAGTTGCTAAACCTTGAGGAACTGATAGTTCATTTTGGGCTTGTCCCATTTTATTGTATTGCTTATGGCTAGAGTGTTTGAGGATGGTTTAGTATTTCATGTGCCATTATGAGCTGTGAATATGATATATGGTGTGGTAGTCCTTGACAGTTCAAGTTTTGCAAGGGAATCAAATACTGGGTTTGGTCTGGAAGGCTCGATGCAAATTTACTTATTTTATTATAACTGGGTTGAAGCTTATTCATTAGTTTAGTCTAAAGATTAGTGAACACTATAGATCCATAAAGCAGGCTAGAAAGTAAGAGTGATGTTACAGTTACCATCCTGCTGCAGTGAGTGAGAAATGGCTTGGTGTTGCAAAGTAGTCTTAATTTGTGTGTGTGTGTTTTTTTTAGTACTGGCCAGTCACCTATGATGTTGCTCAGTAACTTGTGATATGTTAGTGTTAAATTAGATAGTACTTTGTGCACTGCTAGTTGGTGAGAGGTTATTGGAGGTAAATGTCATTAATTTAGCTTTTTTGGAATTCAAAAGTTCTTGTTATTTTTCCACAATGCATTTAGATCTAGCAGTCAAATTAAAAATACACATATCTTCCCAGTGGGCTAGCACCATATTGGCGTAGCTATTGTCATAGGAAGTGCTCATAGCTAAGCCAGAAATTTGTAAATAATAATGATCATCAAAATGAAAGCATTGTTCTGTAATGCTACCTCAACAAACAGGGATAATGGTTGGATACGTCTCATATCATACCGGCTATATTTACGAAGAAATGCTATAAACATCTCAATCCCTTCATGGTTAGGAATAACACTTGTTTGTGTTCAGAAGCTTCATTCAATTACATCCAGCAATGATGTACAAAGTTAGCTTGTTCTTGGGTCACTTCATTACTAAAAGATATTTTTTCCATTATTTTTACCCCTTTCCCACTCCTCTTTATTTTTATTTTAAATGTTTTGTATAATGTCTTTATTATTTCCTCTTATTAAGTTTATCCCTTCAGTGTTTAGGTTTTCTCTGACCTTTTTCCTGTTCCTCACCCAGTGATTCACTCCCTCAGGTTCAGTTTGCTCTTTTGGTTTAGGCTGTCATGCACATGCTTAGAGAAATGTCGCATCCTTTTCTGTTTATCTGTCAACTGTTGGCGGAGGACTGGGGTGGGCTTTCTCAGCTATCTTCCCTCTTGTTTTTCATCCTGTAGGTTTTGCTATTATATTCAGTTTTTTTTCCCATAACTTCCTGGTAGCCGTCCAATTCTGCTGTAGCTTCTTCTGCAAAATTATTTTTTTCTGTGCTCTGAGGGAAGTAGATTTTCAAAATTGATGGATAATGCAAGTTGAGTTTCAGGTCAAGCACTCTATATTTTTTGAATAGCAATATGAATTGGTTTCTTTGTAGTCTACATTTAAGGACAAAAATAGTGGCTCCTCTTTAGAGGAGATCCTGGTGTCTGATTCATGCAAATAGACTTCATCAGGTATCCTCCCAGACTGCCTGATTGATCATCATCCTACATATATCCACAGATGTATCTGCCACCACTCCATACAACACCTGTATAGGAGTACCTGCAACCTTTCACAATTTAAGAGCGATATGTCACTGACACCGAAAAATCATTTAACTGTTCCACTCTCAAAACCCTGCCACTAGATGGTGCCATACACACTGAATACCATTTTATAAATACCCTATATGACCTTACCCCTTAACAAAGAGGAGAGCAATGTTCAACCATGCCCCCCCTTGCTATCCACTTACAGTAGCAGATGTAAGTCATAGAAAGAATGACAGAAAGACATTTTTTTCCAAACCTATAACACTACAAAGAACTCCACAACTGCACAAAATGACAACTCTGTAACTATAAGATGAACACTACTCTCTCAAAAGAATCAAACACATTATCCTAGAAAATTCTGGTCCTCCATAAAAAAAAAAAAAAAAAACATACACACTGGTGCTAATAGTGCCCCAACCCATGTCCTAACCTCTCTCTCTTAGAAACAACTATTAAATTTAACTCCTACTTCATAGTCAGCATAGCCACCTTTACCTCAAACTGCTCCCAAGTCCCATCAGAATGCATGCTACCTTACTTATGAAGAGACACATTTTGTCACATTAAAACCCGTCGCTGCCTCATATATTGGACAGCTACTATTTTCTCTGTCACTACAGATTAATGGTTTTCTAGCTATTTCTCTCACAGATATGAGTCAGAAAAATGGCAATTGTCTGCATTAACAAAGTGTTGTGCTAGAGCTGAAGTGCCTGCTCCTTCCGCAAAACTAATTACTACAGGCTAAGACCAATGCTCTGAAAGCAGGCTTAGAGCTCAGGCAATAGCAGCATAAAGCAAACAGGTAGGCTGGGTGCTATTCACGGACTGTTATCATCACTGTCCTGGGACACTAGACCCAGTTCTTTATCTCAGTAATTGCAATGTCATTTCCCACTGTTCCTCATCATACTTTCTTGCTGGCCATTATATAATGTGGCAATCAACATGTGGGCATTTTTTTCAATAACTCCCAATATAAGTCCAACTGTCAGTGTAGTGGAGGAAGATTATGTTGTGTTCATTTCTGATGTCTTTGCAGGAGTGTTTCCAGATGTCTTCTTTGCAGAATATGCCAGCCCTTTAATTCTACGTATGGATCTGAGTTAACATTGTTCCCTAAGTAATCTTATACCCTGTCAGCCAACACTGTTAGCTGGGAAACTGCACTTTTGCCTCCCTACTTGACTTCATTTCATAAGATCTTAAGTCAAATGTTTAAAAATGCAAACAGTGTCATTGCTACGCTGGACAACAACTGGTTTTGTGCACAGTGTGGTAATTTAAAGCCAGAATGTAGTCTGCTTTGCATTTAGCCTTGGTTTTTATGTCACAGAACCATTTGTAGTGTCTTACAATATTCTGTACCATGCAGAATTACATTACACAGAACTAGCTAAACTCCAGAAATATATCATTCCTGATGTTGTTATTTGCAAAAGGATTTATTTAACTTGAATCTTTTTAATGAGGTTTTGAGCCTACATCACAAGCTGTATAATTAGCCTTTCCTCCTCACACTGCCCACGGGGCCAAGTTACAGAGATAAATATTGCCAACAGTTCTTCACTCTCCTATTTGCAAAAGCCAGTGGATGGCTTGCTTATCTCATTAGAAGGGGCATAATGCTGAGAAACGTTGCACAGGAGTACACAGAGAGCCTCCTTCTATAGCTCTTTTCACTTTCAAATGATCATGCATACCCCTCACACATTAGTCAACATCCCTCGTCTACTATCTAAGACGCACAGTGCCATCCTAACAGGAAAAATAAATAATGCATACCTCAAATCAAAGGAAGTCCCTTCAGTCACAGCATCATAATGAAAAACCCAGGATATATTTTAAAAGGATCACATCTGGAAACCCTGATTGTCTTACATAGTACAACTCAATAAATATACTTTAAACTGTTCTGTACTAAACGTTCAGTTGTCTGTACTAAGTCTACACTAAAATTGTCAGCGTTGTCTTTACTAGTTTTTGCTGATGCAGTTATGATCATATTAGACTTGATTTCAACATGTGGAAAACTGCTTTGTTATTGTACTAGATGCAAAGGATATTTTTCCTGTGGAGAGTCTAGTTTTCTTTACATATTAAACTCATTTAATTTAATTTATTCTTCTTTCCCCTAATGCTTCATCAAAATGATCACTGAACGCTAATTCTGAGCAAACATTCACAAAATAAAGTGACAGGCCCATTTATGTAAGGTTAAGCAATTTACATTAAATTAAATAAGGCCATGCAATGTCATTGTTCAGACCACACAGTGACAATGTTTTGTATTTCAAGATTATTTTTGTTTTTGATGTAATTGAAAATAAATACCAACTTTCCTCTCTGGCAAATGTATAATTGCCATCACAGTATATTTAAAACTATTGCCATTTCTATCATGCCTCTCATAGGCCATTGCTGGCAAGATTGTTAATTAGACTGTTTCTTCTAGTGTCATCATCATGTTCTTGAATTCACACTTTTATTTGTCTTTTATTTTGTCCAATATGACAGTTTGCTTAAGGATAGTTACATTCAGTACTATGTCTATGCTTTGGGTTAAGACTCCATACATGGTCTTACTATATTTTGTACCAATTCCTTCAACACTTTAATATGCTGCTCTATTGCAGTACAGCTCTACTCCATGGCATACAGTCACGAATATTGTTCTCACTTCAGTAGCAAATGTCAGAAGCACATTTTTAGCTATTTTGTATTAAAATGGAAAAAATACAGATTTTTCTCTTTCTTTTTCTCTCACTGTGTTATATGTGTGTGTGTGTGTGTGTGTGTGTGTGTGTGTGTGTGTGTGTGTGTGTGTGTGTGTGTGTATTTTTGCCATATATAGATAAACATATTAACTAAGTATAAAATTCAATCAGTGAGTGTGCCCAGCCTTTGTTTTGAGGAGGCCTTGATTAATTGGATGTGCTGCTGTAGTCCCATGGGTGTCGGTCCTCCGTTTTCTGTCTTGTGTAGAGCAGTCTCCAGTGGTTGAGCCTATTGGAGAGTACCCTTCTCCTACTATCTAGAAGAACTAATGAAATTAAATAAAACTGAAGGTCAAATCTTGAACACATTATTAAAATAACAGTTTAGTTTAGGGTAGAAAAAAAAATAACTCACAGACTTAGTGATCTTGTAGTCCAGTCCTTTATTGCAGGCAGATAAGCGCTTAAGTGGATGTGACTAATCAGTGGGGCTTTTATACAGTAGATACATGGATGGTAACCCACCTGCAGCCTTCCCTCTGGGAGTGCCTGTGACCTATCCAGGAGTTGACCACAGAGTGGGTCTTCAGAGTGTTCTATAATTACAACAATCATTTATTTTAGTAAAGTTCTTGCAATGTGTAGATATATAGGATCTCTCTTTCGTAAGTTTTAACAACAGAAACATCCTTTTCATTGTCACTTTATCCTGGCAAAAGTAAAAGCATATAATTTAAAAACACATACTTACAAAACCATACATTTAAAAATAAACATAAAAACAAAGGCAAAGGACAAGTGGTAATACCAACAGGTATTGTTTCGTAAATAGTTCTGTGTGCATCATTTGTGATGTGTCATTCAAGGGAGAGGAAACTTGTATGTGTGGTGGAGTATCTGTTCTGCTGCTAACACATTTGTTGGTCTTTATCAAATCTACCTATTTACTGTTGAATATACTAAGATCAGGTACAGCACTAAAATCATAAGGTTACTCGGGTGATAAGTAGATGTGCTACTGGGGACCAAGGAAGGAAAAAAAATGGAAATAACTCCATGGGGATCAGGTAGTTAAACATATACAACAGGAGACTATACTAAAGTTAGCTAAATATAAAATTTCTAAGTACAGTGAAAAATAACCAAGTATGTAGGAGAATGAGTATTAAAGCTGTTGAGGATAATTAATGAGAATCTCCACCAGATATTGTATTTACTTAGGATTCAGTCAATAAATGAAAAAAAAAAGTCTTGGCTATTTATTTATCATTTGTTAACTGGGAAAGTCTAACTTGGAACAAATCCAATTTTCAGCAGCAGCCCGGGGAGGAATGCTCCAAATGCATGTCTTTGTAATGTGGGAGGAAACCGGAGCACCCAAAGGAAACCCACACGAACACAGCGAGGATATGCAGACTCCGCACAGAAGGCAACCCAGCTGAGAATAAAACTGGAGAACCTCTTGCTGTGAGGCGACAACACTACCACTGCACCACTGCTCCATCCCTGATGTTATGGCTATGGCTATGTTGTTGCCTCAGTAGAACATGTGTTGGTTGAGTTTTCTCATATTGGGGACATAGTTGGTAGAAAAAGTATTTTTCAGTTCAGGAGCTTTGACTGTTTTTAGCCTAATCAGCCATTCAAGTTCTTTCTTTTCCAGTTTGTCTTTTTTGTTTCAATTGAGCTGTCACCAGTCAGATGAGGAATTTGAAGGTGCTGTGTCCTTGTTGTTCCTTAGCATGTTTGGCTAATGGGGTCTTCAATGTACCACTTCTGATGTCTGAGTAATGCTAGGCTATCCTGGTTATACATTTGTTAATGGTCTTCCTGATGTAAAATGCTTGGTAGTTATTGCACTGAGCCCTGTAAACAACTGTTTCTGTGATGCAATTCCTGCAGAGGCATCTGGGATAGGACTTCCTGGCATTTCTGCATTGCAAGCTGGATCTGCTGCTCATATATCTGCAGTAGCTGCAGTATGGGGAGCTGCATGGGAATGTCCCTATCCAGTCCTCATGATCCTTAAGAAAGTGGGAGGTTTCATCAGGAATTATGTCAAAAACTTTCACCATCCTCAGGATAACACTGGACTTACACATCTGTTGACGGTTTATAGCTCTTATGTGCCACAGTAATATCTGTCCTATGTTTTCCACAGTATGTGACACCAGATAGTCACAACTGCAATGTGTGAACACATCCCTGCAAGTCATGCTGACATGTCATTTCAATACAGCATTTCAAGATTTGTGACTACATGTTGCAGTACTGGTAGCAATGTGCTGACAAGATCACAGTGCAATATGGTCATTGTTGACTTCCATGATGTCATGTTCAGTGTACATACTGTCAAAGGATATGATAGCCTTCACTCTGTCTTTAGTCATATCCATGTTAATGCCCTCCCTTTGTCTGAAAGATTCATGTCATATTTATACTGCTGTTGTAGAACTGTGAGGTGGTACAGCTATTATGTTGTACTTGAATGTAACATTTTTTTTCTGGTGATGTATATGCCTCTGTACAGGTTTCTTATTTAAGGTCAACCCACCTGTTAGGTGGTCCACACAGTAGTGAAATGCCTAATCACTGATCATTGAGAGCAACACCAAGGAAGCAGTATGCAGTATGTTGTGTAGGGCATTCTGCCTGCTGATACCAGTCATAGTGCCCTGGACATTGATTTACAGGAGCTGATGTGTCCATGACATTTTCCAGGATATCTTCATGGAGATGGCAACATGATTTGGCAGACTTCACTACTCATAGTACACTTGCAGAGCAGTACCATCACAGAACTGCTTGGTACATTTGCTTATTCCACACCTTATGGTCTTCCTGTTTTCCCTGGCATCTGGTGCTCTTGTGATGCATACCTGTCTTTCTATAATATCCATGGGCTGTCACATGTTGTACAAATGCACATTACAATGACAGTTTGTTGTGGACAACCCTTATTGTCACACCACTATTGTCTGTGTGGGGTTGTCTTTGAGACAAGTCCAACATGAGCTGTGGTCCTGTGACACCTGTCATATGTTTGCATAGATGGTGATCTACAGACCTGTGTTGTGCTGCATATTATGATCTGCTCTGCTCTACTTTCTATCACAACTATGTGTTTATTTCCTTCTAGGTGCACAAGTCATGTTACCTTGTGTGTGTCCTTCCCATTCCATGTTGTCTATGTGTGTACTATTTCTTGAAGCATGGCAGCCACATAATTGTATATGTTGCACCATCCTTCATGAAATCTTTAAGCAAGTGTGTGGAGACATCTATAACTAGTGTTGGTCATATCATTGCTGTGCAATTGTTGGATTGTGTGTTCTGTCTCATGCCATACATCATATGACCTTGTGACAGCATCTGTAATGCAATACAGAGTTTTATTTACTTAACTCAAAAGTCGTTCAGTCCTGTATGAGTGTGTTGCATTTGTTTGTGCCATGAAGTTCACTGTTCTGAGGTTGTCACATGCAGACATACTGTGTTTTATCTGTCACACTTCTGTGCCTGCCCTATTGTGTGTAATATGGTTTGTGTTCAAATGTGGTGTATGTTATAGCCGCCATGTGTGCACAGTTGCATATGCACTGTATTGACAGGTATCCCTCACACTGCCTCCTATGACCTGGGGCAGATCTTTTTAATTATGTCATTGACTCTTGTATATGTGCATTGTATTGCATAGTTGCCTGGCATGCTCATCTCAGTGTGTCTCACCATTGTTTTCCACTGTTTGATAAGTACAGTGGCACAGTGTCTTCTCCACATGCTGTCTGTAGCATCATATATGTGGGTATATACAATGTGACTGTATTTGCATGCTCCATCTTAGCATTACTTTGTGTTTGCCTACTGTATGCCTGTTGCTTACTTTGCCATGTCCTTCTGTGTTGCTCTCTTACCACTGTAGTGCTGACAAGGATTTTGCCAGAGGTGTTCACAGATTCCAATGGTTTCAGACACAGTGCCATCCCATTTGCATCAAAGTATTACAGTTGTTTGCATTTGACACACTACACTATTGTGTCATATGTGCAGTATGCCATATTAGCCAGTAGTATCCATTAGTCAGCCCCTGCTGAATGCTACACAGCCTTCCTTTACCCTGTGATGCATCTCCTCCGATGTTTTCCTCTCTGTCAGTATTCCCATAGTGTGGCAGTCATGATCCTACTATGGCTTTATTTGTCCTCTGGGCAGGGCAATGTCTCAGCATAGTGCAGTTTGCCATATCACATCACACATACAGCAGCCCTGCTGGGCAATTGACATCTATCTTATGCTTGTGTGTGGGTGTTTTGTATCCTGTACTGTTGCTAAGCAATTTCTGTTATGTAACAATTATGCTGTGTGTGTGTATTGCTATGGTGATAGGTACCACTGTAGACATACCCTCCAGTATGGTAGTTACATATGTGTACATATTCTACATCTGTCTGTGGTTCTGACTGCCATTGCTAGCTCATTGACACCCAGATGTTTATCAGAGAATGTGCCCCTCCCTTCCTCTACCAAACTGCTTTCCACTCCCTCTCACTGTGCTACTCACTGTGGCATGCCTTACCCACTACAGTATGAGTGTCTCACACACCTTGCCTTTCTGGGACTATGCCCCAACAATATCATATCTCTGTCTTCCGTTGTCACCTAATAATCTTGTACTCCTCACTACTGTAATGCCTGTGCTTGCCAGGAACAAGACATTGATGCACAGCTGCCAGGTTACTTGTCCTGCATTGTTTTGTATTCGGTTATCATAGTTGCATACATTGCCTGTATTACACATTATATGCATTTTTTGTGCAGAGTACCCATCATGAATGTGCATTTGGGGTGATTGAATTGTTTTTATTGTTTGCTTCCTTCCCATTCCTGTAGCTGTTTTATCTGTGAGTATGTTGCCTATCCTTACACTATCCTTTCATTGTGGTTTTTGTCCCGGTCATTGTGCTGTCATGCATCATCTTTGTTCTTTTCTCCTTTCCAACTCCTTTACTCTTACTGTTATCTGGACCTTCCTTTATTCTGAAAGAGAAAGGTTGCCTATCCTTACAAAAGAATGAGAAAAAGGGTAGTTATCCCCACAAATGAAAAACACTCATGTCCCACTGACCTTCATATATATTTTCCATTTGTATTACTATTAAGGCATGTCTTTAAAACAAAACAGTTATTCTTTAAGCATATTTTATTTTTAAATAAAGGTGGATATTTTTGTACAGAAAATACAAAAGAAAAAAATGTATTAATATAGTGTATATGACTGGAGTTGAAAAAATGAGACTGAACCGTTTGATACAAGTTAAGCCATTGATAATAAAATTTCATTTTGATAACAGAACAGTCCACCTAGTAGTGCATCTAGGGTAGGATGAGAGGGGGAAACTGCCCTGGGTGCAAAGTGTTGGGGGGCATCATCAGCTGACCCTGATTGCTCTTTAATGCAGTACTGGCTTTTAAAAGCTGGCTTTGTGGTCAAACTTGAGTGTTGTAGCTCTAAGTGTGTGGTCTAAACTATAGCAACTGCTTACTACACTGTAATTGTAGCAAGCAGTTTACTACAGTTTGAAAGCTAATTATTTATTTAACTAAAATCTGAGTGCTGCAATGCTCTGTGCAGACATGGTATAAACTGCAGCAAATACTTTCCGTATTTGTAGCAAGCAGATTGCTACAGTTTAAAAAGAAAATTTAAAATAAATAAATACAACTGAAATATGAGTGCTGTAAGTCTCTGTGCAGACAGGGTATGAACTTTAGCACCTGTTTGGTATAGTTTAAAAAGATTTTTATGTATTTATTTATTTATTTTTTTACTAAAACATGAGTGCTGAAGTGTTCCATGTAGGAAGTTAACAAACATTTTGCTACACATTAAAAGAAGAAATACTTTTTTTTTTTTAAATAAAATATGTTAAAGGAGGGTTGGAGCAGAGTACAGAAATGGTAGCTGAACAGCTGGGGCAATGGGGTGTGCCATGCATCTGCCTACCTTGGTGGTATGCCAGTAGAAAGAACATCATTTTTTGATGGGGGTTTGTGTAGATTTAACTGTAATAAGACAATCACTTACAGCTTACCACAGTGAAGTAGCTGATGGGGTGGGGTGCTGGTTCATAGGACTAACCCAGGGTGCTAGTTGAACCAGCTATGCTTCTGAGTCCAACTTGACTAATATATAAACCCTAGCTATTCATGCCCACATCATGAAAACAGTTGTACCTCGTCACATTCTGGTGCAAATAACTTGCTATTCAAGACCACAAATGGACTACGTGTATTCCTTTCTATAACATTTGTGTTAAGCTACTTACATTACTTTTATCTTGAAAATCTACAAAAACAGTTTTCTGTGTTGAAATTAAAATATATAATATCAGTGCCAATGTGTCAGTGGAAAACATTTAATTGCACGCAATATCTGTACCACTCATGCCATGGGAATGAACTTCTCATTCACTATAAATAAAGTGATTTACCAATTGAAACAATCCATTCCTTTATGTAGTGTAAAGAAAAAAAATAAGTTATAGAATATATTACTCTCATACGGAAATATCTATATGCCCGTAAGCAGAGGATTTTGTCTGAGGTGTCCAGTTATGTCAATAATATCTCTTCTATCATATTTTGCTATATTAACATAGGTATCACAAACAATAATGGTCATCATGCATTTAAATTCACCATCATCTATAAAATATGGAACAAATCAATGATACCCTTATTTGCGCAACTATATCCAGAAGCAAGACTGAAGCACCTAATGCTTCCAATGATGTAATGACAATATTAACTGAAATACAATGATGTTCAACAATTATAGAAGCACTCATTCACAAATGAGCATAAACAAGAAATCAGCAACTTTTTTCTACAATGCATGTAGATAAATGCAAGTTTGTGAATAAGCAAGCATTAGCTATCCACTGTGTGCATTAGACATATATGTAACCCTAAGTCACAAAGACATGTGCAAAGGGTAGGGAACAGTCATCATCACTTACACAGAGTGGGGAGATGTGGGGGCAAGGCTGACACCAAATAAATGAGTGTGCAAGTAAGAAATATATGTATCTATTAGAATATACAATATCCAGGGCCAGTAACAACAGATATATAGCCCTCAACAATACTGTTTGATAACTTGTGTTTTTTTGAAGTGGTATGGGCAAGTGAAAGTGTATTTTTCTGTGTGTGTGTGTGTGTGTGTGTGTGTGTGTGTGTGTGTGTGTGTGTGTGTGTGTGTGTGTGTGCATCTGCATGAATACACTTGAACACAGTGCTAGCACTATGTCCAGGTATCTTAATCAGGTGTGAGCCGTGCATGATAGCCTAGTGAGTTTAGCATTGTTGGCCCCAAACACAAAAGCCATCTCTACAAGGAGCTGCACTGCTACTTCCACAACCCTGGCTAGTAGTTTGGATGCTACCTGAATGTGAGTGATGTCTGATGGACAAGTTCTCATCACAACTACATCCATTACCATGAACCTGTGGTCGATCATATCTGGGTGTGGACACTGCAATCGCTGATGGAGCAGTGGATATAGTGTCACTACAGGAGCAGGATCTTACATGGCCATGTCTGATAACATCAGAAGATATAGCTGTTCTGTGGCCACATGGATGCCCACCCTCACCCAACAGACATTTCATCACAGACACTGTCCAATCCAGTGTATCATTCATCTTATCCAAGGAGCTGTCAGCACAGTTCAGGGAATCATTCATAACAGAATGCATGACATTTAGTAGTCACACTATCTCGTCTGATGACCAGGTTGAACATATCTGCCTCTCTACTACAGCCTTGTGCATATGACTGGTGGCACCTAATGACACATCAGCATCAGTAGGAGAGTGGACAGCAGGTTTCCTCCATGTACCTTTACCACCCCTCCTGTGTGGCATCATGCCCTCACAATGGTTACCAGGGTAAGTAACCAGCTGTGCAACCAGAGTAACCACACTAGCTTGATCTACTGTGTCACCCTCAACCTGCACTATATTAGAGGTCTTTGTGTCAGGGGTATGAGTATGCATATGGAAAAGGGATGTGGGAGAAATGACTTCATTGTCAGACTGACTACCTGCACCTCAAACTGTCCCATTTTATCATCACTATCACCATCAGAGGCTACTGATACTCTGACATCAGATGGTAGGAATTCTACAGTGCCAATCTCAGTATCGCCTATGATAACAAGCAATGAGCACAGCAAGCAGAAAAATGGAGAATAAACTTGATTACATATTTTCCTTATACAAAAGGTATGTTAAACCTTTTAAGAGATGTTAAAGCAAAGCAAAGTATACTCTCATATAGACCTGAAACTACATTATATACAGTAATAGCAATAAACAATTGTGTGCTTAACATGTGCAAATGGGCTGGCAGCCTGTAATCTAGAAGTGCCTGTATGTGAGGAATGGAAAGCAAAGAAGTCTGTTAGGTATTACAATGCAAATGAAACAAGAAAAAGAGAAAAATCCCCTTCACACATGCTGATTAAAAATGCACCCATACAAAAATGTAGTGAACAGTTGGATTTCTACCCCTCACCCCAAAACCTTCTCCACAAGTTCTCTGTGACCATAGTCTGACTCACAGTTATTTCTGTTTCTCTCTCTCTCTCTCTCTCTCGCCCTCTCTCTCTTTGTGTATATATATATATATATATATATATATATATATATATATATAGATATAGATATAGATATAGATATATAGAGATCAGACAACTAATATATACACATATAAAGATATAACAATGACACTTTGCATACCTGGAAGGTCTGCTTGTGACACTCTGCATCTGCCATACACCTCTGCACCAACATCAAGGGTATGGGGTAACCCTCTCCAGAGCTATTTGGATCTCTGACAGTGCACAAGAACTCCTCTGTTTCAGTTAGTGATGGTTCACTAGCAGGACTACCTCCAATAGGCATCTTTTCTCTGGCATTTGCAACCGGCCTGTGGTGAGCAGAGGTTATCATGTCACTTGTCTATTGTTGTATCTGGGCTTAAGTTCTCCCATGCCCACTGACAGCATTAAAATAATCACCCACCTGCTGCCATATACTGTCATAGGCAGATTGGTCACCTCTACCTGTCCCTAACAGAAAAGCTCCATGCTGATGTAAATACTGGATAATGAACTCATTTTCAGCATAATTATATGGTGGCTTACAGGGTATAGGTTTCTTCTTGGGTGTCATATACCTGTATGAGATGAAGCAGAAAACAGACACATATAATTATATATATTTAATATGTAGACAGGGTGGCTGAGAACTCATGTATATGTGACTGCATGTGTCAAATATGTACACAACAATTTAAAAGGTAATATTCCCTATGACTACACACAAGTTAGGACAGCTCCCCAACCAAAAATATTTTTTTTCAAAATCATCAGTGGTGTATAACACTTCTGTAGTGCAGATAACACAGGTTTAACTATGTAATACATTGCAGCATTAACAATAATAATTAAAAATGTAGCAGGAAAAATGTAAGGCAAAACGATTATAACTGCTATCTCCACTCCTGTGGAGGTCAGTTAAGTAGAAATCCACAAACAGTAAACATTTTTCTTTTCCTGCTAACACGTATAAAATGCCATTTCTTCCTACAAAGTTAGAATGCAGTCATCTTCAATAGCTGTGTGAATGTCAAATTAAATGCAGACTAAAAAAACAGGTCAACTAGCATTCTGCAGCATTCTTTTTGTAATGCACACATGGCTATGTCAAAAGAAGGGGATAAAAGAAAAAAAACAATTAAGAAAAGGATGCTTTTCAGCAGGCAGTGCAATTCACCTTTTAATGTTAATCTAAAAGCATTATGCAAAAAATAGCAACATACCTTGACAATACAGCATTGTAGAAAATAGATAATTCTCCAAAAGTTGCATTTTTAACAGTGTCAAGCTCTGGAGCAAAACAATCTCCCCAGTATGAATGAAGGACATTAGCCACACAATTACATTTATATAGTGCAGAGTCAGCCCTGTGATTACGGTGAGTATGCAAATGAGGTGTTAAGTCATTAGAATTCCTGAATACCACAAGCTGCACTAAGTTTAGGGAATGTAAACATGTTGTAAGGATCTACACAATTACAAACAAATGCACTAGTAATGTAAGGACAAGCATTGAGAAGTCTTCCCTATTAACAGCTTGCAGGTGTCCATGATTACTCTGACTGCTGGAGCAATCAGCTTTCACCGTCTCCTCTCTGATGAATGCCTACTGAGGGTGTGTTAGAGTGAAGAGAGTTACCAAAAAGTCTGAAAGTATATTGAGTGATTTAGGTGAGTGGCATTCCTAACATTCAAATGCTGGCTTTAATGATCACAGTTTCTGATTCTTTGTAAAAATGTTCACATTCAAGGGAATATTTTAAACATTGATAAAGATAACATATGCAGCGAAACAGTGACAGACTTACTATTAACAAAGCATAAATATGAGTATATGGCACCATATAGAAAGAAAGGGATATACCTGTAGTGTTTGCAGTTATTAACTTTGTGTGACTACATAGACATCCTAACTGTTTGCAGCATCACAATCATCCAGACATTTACTGTCAAATGAAAAAGGAGAACTTTCTTAACCAGTTTTTCTTGCAATTTCAATGTGATCTATTACAATGTCACATTATCATTAGATCTAAACTCTTTTTCTCCTTGCTAATATGTCTTTGTCTGTGAAAACGTTGGGAAATACTTGTAAATGATTGTTCTCACAACCCCTGGTAGAGTGTTCACATCCTTACAGATTTCTGTTACAAGATGACAAAGTTGCTTAAGCATGTGAAGTATAGATTTAAAGTATTTGATATATTTTTTGTTTTATTTTTTCCTTTACCATTTGAATGCTGTTTGGAATTGCACTCTGTTGACTGACAGTAGTCAATAGCACTGAACTGCATTTCACTGAGCAACATGAAAACTGGCAAATCTTATTTTGATTGCCATAAATAGTGTGATGAAGACCAGCATTGTTGCACTTTCCTCAACAGTCTGAACAGTATGGTGTGAAAAATTAAAGATGTTACACTTTTATCTCTGAGGCATAATGTGTAAAGGTATAGAGCTTAGGGAAACAATGCAGGTGACTCAGGATCCAAAACCTGATCCCAGATCAGTTTACTGATTGACTTTACAATATAAATCTTGAAACTCATTTTGTTGTATGAATGTGTTGATGTAGGAAACTCAAGTAAGGTCAGTACTGACTAAAGGTGACAGGCAGAGAAGTAATTTGTAATAATGTCAATATTAATTGTGTGTGCCATGTGAACAATGAAAGAATTTCTGCTGTTCTCTGTGCCATTCTCCATTCCTATGGCATTAGCTAAAGTCCTGTTATTGTAACACATACAAGATAATACTAATGTGGCAGAGAGATTTGAGACAGCTCAATATATCAGAGCAATGCAGTACTAGTTGTGAACATTGCTACATATACACTGTGATTCATTTCATGTGCCTTCAAGTTATTTCCAAAAAGTTGTTTGAATGCTTCTGCTAAATATTGCCTTCTGCATCTGTTCACGGCTTGGCAGCACAAACTTCACTTTCATGGCTTAAGGAATAATGTGAAACATTTAGTTTAGGCTTCCTTATGTAGAGCAAACCTGCCCAGTAGCATTGTACAGAAATCAGCTTTCTGGATAGAACTCGGTAAATACATGCTCCTGCCAGGTAAGTTTTTCTCTGGCAAAAAGTGTAAGTACAGTGAGCTTAAAGAAAAAGAACATTAGATTCATGGTTTGAATCCACTTAAATGATAATTTTACAGAGGGTGGCCTGCATACATATTTGATCACATTTTGTGATACCATTATATTGTTGTTTAAAAGGCAAATCTTGCCAATATTGTTAACAACTTGAGCTTTTGTCTGTCCACCTTCACATTATTTGCCATTAACTGCAAGTCTGATAATATTTCCACAAAGTGTATTATAAATGCAGTAATGACAAAAAGAAAAAGGTGTCACTTTAATATACTTCTTGCTCTTATCATTGATACATATACCCATTCATTGCATTTAATTTACTGTCAGCTTTTTTCTCCATGCTATATTTATTTTCTAATGTCTTTTCCAATTGCTATTCAGTCAGCACTGCTCAATAACACTGACTAAGGAAAAAGTGAAAATTTTAATTTAGGCTGCCTTATGCAGAGCAAATATGCCTGATATCATTGTAAAGCCCTATGCAACATGGATAGCACTTACTGCAGAGGAGGCACATGATAGATGTCAAATTCTGTGGTACAAGATGAAGCTGAGATGAATTGAAAGAAATAAGGCACATGAAGCATTGTTCAAATCCCGTTTAGACATCCCATTACAATTATTCACTCTATGCAATTTTTTTGTCATTTTAATTTGCATTTGCTCTCTCCTTAGCAGCATGCAAGCACTGTTCTCTACCTAAGGAAACCATGAAAAATTTAGTTTAGACTTCCTTATGTAGTGCAAGCACATCTGGTAATGGTGGGCTATCCTTTATACTCTGGCCAGTCATGAGTGGAGAAATACCACCTATCACATAACTAAATGGGTGGCACAACGTGTACCTGATGTCAGTTTTGAAAAATAAGACATGTGAAACATTGAATCCCATTTAGAGATACCATTGCAATTATTCACAATATATATATATTTTTTATCATTTTAATTTGCATTTTCTGTCTACATGGCAGTGTGCAAACATGGTTCCTTAACTCAGGAAAACTTGAAAAAAAAAAGTTTAGGTTGCTTTCTGTAATGCAAACACCTGGCAACGGTGTGCATTCCTCAGCACTCTAGACAGTCATGTATGGAGAAATGCTATCACATGCCTGTCTCTGTGGCACAGGGTGTAAGTGCAGTGAGGTTAGATAAAAATCATACTTGATTAAGGGTTTGAATCTACCTATGAGATACTTTTACAATGGGTGTAAAAAGTCCATATCTCACAACATTTTGATTAGGACTGTAACACTAAAGAAAAATTATAATGTTAAACCTGTTTATTGCAAATGATTTATCAGTAATCCTTGCATAATTAAACTCGTTTATTTAGAATATATAATTAATTTTTCACATATAACCTTAAGCTAATGTGTGTCCAATTTCCCTATACATGACAATGATAATATTTAATATAAAACTCACTTCCATATGTATGATGGACATAATACTTTTGTTATAATCATCATGACTCATCACATATCCCAGTTGTGTTTAGTTATGTCTTGTGAAGTATGTATGTAATATAAACCAGCCTGTATTAATCAGCACATTCAACTGCATTCATTTAAAATATGTTTGCAAAACTCAATACTGACTTTTACTTTAGAATGCATTCCCAAAACTAATTGAAACCACATTCTGAAGTTGGTATATGTCTAATTTCCATGCCAGAAAAGGTAGGTCTTATGTAGTGATGTCAGATAATAAGCTATGTTTCAATTTTTGCACGCTTTATCCCATGGGTTCAATCATTTTTTATTTTATTTTATTATTTTATTTTACATTTGTTGACCGGGCTAGTTGCAATAATTCCTGGTTGTTGCAATAATATTCTACAATTGTGTAACCCCGAACATCATAATATGTCACAAATCGCTACCCTTCTCCTTGCAAATTGCAAGGAGTAATTGGCATGCCATTAAGCATTCCATTATTGAATATTGGAACTTGTGTCAATAGGTTGAGCATCAGACATGACAAAGCTCAATGACTATGTTTTATACCGTTAGTGTGATATGATGTATATATTACCAGTGTGTCTCCCAAGGAGTTCATCTGCTTTCAATTGTACAAATGCAGCTGACAAGCGTGTGCATCTTTGCATAGAACCATTTATCCACAAGATCTGATCTGAGCACAAATTTAGACATATTTTGTTAGTTTGGCATTTGCAGATATGGCTAGTGAGATAGAAAATGGCGCTAAATTAAGAGCACAAAGGTAGGGTGTTGAAGATTCCAGGATATTTCTGACACTCATTGTGAAGCCCTGAAACCAAAAGCTGCTGCAGAGGAACTATACCAAGTCTCAGTATAAGTCTGATGCTTGGAGTAGCTTAGCCGAGTTTGTCTCCAATACAGCAGGCATTTCATGCACAAGGGAACAATCTTGTTACCACTATAGTGACCTTAAGAAAGGCAAGCAGGACCTCCTAAGCTGAGAGGAGGCTGTATTTAGCACAGTAAACACCACCAAGGTGTGTAAGTGTACAGACTCATAACTGGTCTGTAATATGGCATTAATGATCTAGCCAGCCAGTGCAGGTACTCATTACATTTATATGTATGTATGTATGTATGTATATATATATATATATATATATATATATATATATATATATATATATATATATATATATATATATGTGTGTGTGTGTGTGTGTGTGTGTGTGTATGTGTGTGTATATATATATATATATATATATATATATATATATATATATATATATATATATATATATATTTAAGTAACCTCTAACAGCTCCTTGCCTCAATTCAAAATATCTCTAAAGATACACATGCACAAACTCTGGCTGTCTAAACCCTGACTAAACTATACAAAAATGATACTGAGGCAGTCAAAAAATAGTCGTGCTCTTATCAAAACCCCAACTAACCCAAAAACACACCAACAAACTTTTTAAACAAAACTTAGCTCACAGATGTGATTACCATTTTCTCCCTCTATAACTTACTATTTCTGTCCACACTAATTCTAATCCCTCCAACTGAAATAACCTTCTCTTTCTTATCTGCCTTGCTTTCTAACTGAAAATGCTTATCTTACAGACACACCTCTCTTAAAAGATTGATTTCTTTGTATTCACTGCTTCAAAGATAATGTTTTTTATGTCCTATCTATATGTAACCTACAGATGACTTTTTTCTTTGACATATTGTTAACTTTCCAGAGATCATTACAACCTGCATTTTTCTTTCTTAAATTGTTACTAAACTTTTGTTGTTGCATCTTTCGGCTTTTCCCGGTTAGGGGTCGCCACAGCGGAACTCCGGTCCGCTAATGATTCCCAGTAGATTTTTACGTACCGAGTTGCCAGCCCTGACATACAACCTTCAATGAAGGTACGCCCATTCACGCATGTCTCCACACAGAAGACGCTTTAGCTGAGAATCGAACAGGACAACGTCTTATTGTGAGGCGACAACGTTACCGCAGCACCACCACTGCGGTTTTGTTACTAAACTTTTGTAAATAGATTTATTGTTAAATTTTAGATATCTTGTAACCTACATTTTTATTGTTACTAAATACCTACATTTTTATTGTTGTTGTTACTAAATTCTTTCATAACATAGAGCTTTTCTCCCCGGGCCTCCACTGAAAATGGATATGTATCCAGTCGGACTTTCCCAGTTAACAAATGCAAAATAAAATAAAATAAATAAATAATATATATCTATCTATATCTATCTATCTATATATATATATATATCTATATATATATATATATATATATATATATATATATATGTGTGTACGTATATATATATATATATATATATATATATATATATATATATATATAGATATATATATATATATTTAGATATATATATATCTATATATATATCTGGTATACCTTCATATTGTTGAAAGGCAGTTGTACGATCGCACTATTGAGCGATTTTAAATCACAAAACTCAACATGTCCCTGAAACAAAATATTGAAAATGGTAATCTGGAAAATCAAATTCGAACATTTACAAACTGCAGCACAACAGTGAATGTTAAGAGACATTTCCGAATGTCTCCAAACATTGTTTTGCAGGGGAGCAAGCATCTGTGTACCACCCATGAGGTGGGCTGTGCCCCCCACACCCCCACTACTTTAATATACAAACTCTGAGATTCCACTGCAGTAAGAGAAAGTGGTCATTTTTCTGATCCCTGCTATAGTGCGATCTGCACCTAGAATGACAAATTAAAATGAGAAAACACCATTGTGTATTCGCTCATTTGAATTCGCAACAGTGGCAGTTGACATTTCTGAAATCTTGAGGTTGTACTTTTGCACTTTGGTGCATCGTACAACTTGCTTCCAACAAAATGAAGGTAAGCATACATATATATATATATATATATATATATATATATATATATATATATATATATATATATATATATATATCTATAAAGATAGATAGACATATGCTTCTTTTTATTTTGTATTGTACAGCTGCAAAAGAGAGAGCTGCAAATTGTAAGGTACACCAGGAGAGATTAACTTACATCAGAGAGACATGGGTTAAGTACGACTCAGGTCAAATTCAACCCTGAACCTTATTTTCATTCCCACAAACACTAGTATCTTGAGCAGGCAGACCTCAAACTTCATCTCAAACATGCACGTTTTCTCCAGTAACTCTTGCTGCTTGCATTAGGCAAAGAGATCACCAGGTTAATTGTGTGTGGGGGTTCAGTACACAGAAGCAGAAATTACTTGCTATTACTGAATAAATATTTATAACATATTATCAGTAATAATATGTCAGGAAGAATTACAGTATGGTAATTGCAATTATTAAATTAGAATGCTTATTTCTGGTCCATCATAGGGAAATAAAAGCTGCTGTTTCCTATATCACAGTAATGACATTTTTTTTTATTTTATGACACATAAATGCCTTTCCATCACATAGAGGTGTGGCAAAGGTGTTCAGTCGTAAATTATCATAATTGAGTATGTATTGCCTAACCATGTTTATTGAAAAAAAGTACTATGACATCCCACCTTTTATCCGTCTCTTTTTGGAGGGAGAGTTATAATTTATTCACAACATACTATTTGCATAAATTGCTGCAGAAAAATTAATTATCAGCACAGAAAGGTATACTGACCACTGCAGCTTGGCCCAGCATACCTCCACAGATGGCAGCACAGACTCCCAGAAGTTTGGTGTCACAACCTGTCAGTGTTGTCTCCACAACCCCCTGGCCTACCTGCTCCAACTGTGTCAAGTTGCTAAGCTCTAGCTGCTGGTGCAGTAGTACCCTCCAGGAGCAGTAGTGTTGGAGGCGGTGATTTCGTCATCTGACAGGAGCTGACAAGGCTGGTGGAGGATATAATGGAGAGATACTTTGATCCACATATTGGCAGAGATGAAAAGAATTTGCATCACATTGCAAAGAAAATACCATGCTTGGCAGTGACCCAGGAAGCTGATGCAGGAGTCAGTGATGACAGTTCTGAGGGTGAGGGCTACAGTCTCACTCTTCTCAAGCTGGACGTTGGTACTCCTCCATTGTCCCCTATCCATCCCCAATCATGGTGTCTCAGAGCCCTTTGTCACCATCACCATCACTGTCTTTCTTGCATGTCTTGTATGTCTACGGATGCTTTCTAGCCTACCCTATCTACCTGACCCTGTCATTCCTAAGTACCTTTCCCAACACCCCCCCCAAAAAAGTGCCCCTGTCTCACAAAAAAAAAAAAAAGATATCCCATACATAGCCATCCACTTTGCCTGTGTGTCATTCAGACACAATTGATTTGGTAAAATTGGCCATATAATAGTATTCAGTTGTTGTCACCTATCACTGGTGTGGTGATCCTGCAAAGTCATAAAATTGTTTGTACAATTGTACATTTACATTGTGAAGAAGTGGATAGCTATGGTGCACTACCATGACCCTCCTGCAAATTCCTGTATTTTTCCCTAATGTCCTACCCTTTGCTTGCTAACCCCATTTTTACAACTGTCTTATCCACTCCTTTTTCGCATGTTTAATCTGGTCAAAAAGTAGATTCACATCCAAAACACATAGCCAGAAATGTCCCATGGAAAAGTCTTCACTTTATGTCCATGGGATTTGCACCACATCTGACATAATATAGAAATGATGAGTGACAGTGAATGCTCTTTAACTTCTTATTGCAAAAGAAAATTAAGATTTTCATGTAATCTGCAGTGGTCCAGTGACATTCACACACATGTGCGTAAACCTACTACATTGTGACATATTGTAATAACAATCCTGTTTGTACTTTTTGCTTAGTGTCATGCATTCAAATACAGATGTAGGTCAATTTATTAATTTATGACATTTCATATTCCTGTCATATATTTAATTGCAAACATCTTTGTTTCTCTCCATATAAAACATTTCAGTAACATAACATACCACTGGAATAATGCAGCCAGACATAATTTTCAAAAGCATTGCAGCCCCAACAGGGAGACTTATTAAGCCAACCTTATCCTGGTTAGGTATCGTATTTATTGCACTCTCATACCCTTTATTTTACCTATAGCAAACACTTTATTGTACAGAGCATGACAGATTACTGACGATTTAATAAGTAAGACTAAAACATCATACAGATGGTCATACATGGCCCACAAAACATATAGTTGCTGCTCCACCCTGCATCTGTCTCAAACTCTCTGTTCACCCCTTCTGCTTCAGTAAGTTTCCACTGTGCTTCAACTGTGTTATTTTAATGTTCCAAAGTAACAATTCCTTTGTGGTATGATGAACTCATGCTCACATTTATAGAAAAATGACTAATTTTAAGGATTCAAATCAAGCAATTAGCTAAGTGTTACTGAAGGCTTTGATACACTATTTTATGTGTACCTGTTGGCTGCATATTGTTATGAGCCACCATTATCCTTCTTCAGTCATAAGATACTTTGCCCCACCCTCCATGTTATCCTGTTGATGCATCTTCTTCCTTCTGTATCATTAATCTTCTACCTCTGTATATATGCAATATCTGGCGCAAATCAACAACTCTAACTAAGGCTAAATGAAAGCATACAGTATAAGGGAATATCTTGTGATTTCATTGTCTTCATCTGCATCACTATGTCTCACTTCATGCTGCTGTGCTAAACTATGTTTATTCAGTTTAATATACTTTTCAACAAGCTGAAGATTTGGATGTATAGATTACAATGGTCAACAGGGTAATGAAGATGAATACATAAATTCATATTTGCTGAAATGTGGTGTCAAATGTTAACTTTCTGAAGTATGACTTCTCCCTTTTTTAATTTCTCCAAAACTTTTTGGTTTCTAATACCATGATGGGAATGGACCCAATTCCTAAGTCAAAGTAAAATTAGAGTTTATGAAATTAGTATTGTTTCAGTCTTTGATCAGCCAGAAGTGCTCTTCACAGCACCTGCAATGTGCCCAGTAATGACTACTTCTGCAGTTTGTATGGAGTTACATGTATTGGTAACATATCTTAAGTACGATTGTAGATTCTTTTTTTTATAAGACCCATCGTTCCAACTACTATTGGAACAATCTAATTATCTTTCTTACACGTTGCTCTCATTTCTGCCTGCAAATCCTGATATGCTATGACTTTGTGTTTCACTGTACTCAAGGCACTGGAGTCACTGACTGTGGCAATTTCAATGATCAATGCTACTTTTTTCTTTTTTCTTGGACCACTATATGTGGTTTTCTAGCATCTATCTTTTGAAATGTCAATAATGCATGATCCCATGTGATATATACTTCATAATTTTCTATGATGCTTTGTGGCTCATGTTTCCACTGTTTTTCAGCCACTTCAGTACCACAATGTTTGTACAATCCCAGTGCAACAGTCTCGTCCCATCATTATGCCTTTCAGTATACAGTCCTTCTGCCATTAAACAAGGTGTGCAATTGTTTCCAATTCTGTTTCACAAAACTTAGATTTGTCTGTTTCTCCCATATGTTCAATGGACTTTGTAAACCAATGTGTACGTAGCCCATTATCTTGTGCCGCTAATATTAACCTTTCATCTCTTGGTTTGAATTCACTTCTCCTTAACCATTCCTGAGTTCATTCCTGATCAACATGAGGTTCTTCCAGAAGTTTTCTATATTTGCAACTATATGTATGCATTTTCCACATTTCTTGCATTCTCATCTGGTCCATCACCTTATATTCTTTCTTTAGTTTTTTGGTACATTCAGTTGCTGAGTGATTTATATCTACGTGTGGTTTGATTTCCATTCCTACTTGATGCCATTATGCTTCTGCTAGCCTAAGCAGGGAAGTCATCTTAGATTTATTCTCCTCATTTTTCAAAACTTTCACTGCATTTGGGTCTTGTGAGGTCAGCAGATATGTGTGACTTCCTATGTGGTGTGCTTAGATAATACTCAGATATGAATGATTGTCTAGGAATGCTGTAAAGATTCAAGTACAAACGGATGGAAACACTTTTCAGAATGTGTTGTCTGACTCCTGTGGATGTAAATGTTGGCTACACCTTTACTTAAAACATCATTCTTCTGCCATTATGCTAATTAATGTGCCTGCTACCTATTGTGAAGCCTGTCTTGTACAGATCCTTCCATGAAAGTCAGCACAGAGTAATGCAGACTATTGATAATTCCCATTCCAAGCTAAAAAACGTCAAGATATTATTACACATGTGCTATCCCTTTGCCATGAGTAGATCAGTTTGGCTTCGCAGCACTGCAGTCAAAAACAGAAAAAAATTAAAAAAATAAAAAAACAAAAACAATTCTTGCTTTAGGCTGCACAATATCTGTATGTCTCTATTACATTTGTCAACAGGTGATCTTGCTTTCAGAAGGATGTCGGTACAGTTAATTCAGTATGTATGTCTTCTCAACAGTGTTTACATCTGCAACTATGTTACATGTTGGGTTAACCTGCCCTCACATAATCCATCACTGTTATTCTGCAGTGCCCTGTCTTATTGATGACTTGCATGCTTGTCTTAGCAATGCAAAAAGTAAAAGTAAGAGAGAATTCAAGAGTGTATTCATCCTGATATGAAGTCGCAGGAAAGTTTGATTGATAATCCAGTGGTGTACAGCAGTGAATGTCTAGGTCATCCCATAATGTACAACATGTCAATGTCCCTCACAGTAGTGCAATGTACATGAAGGACAGTATCTAAATTTTAGTAGAGAAGTATGTCATTACATGTAACAATCATAGTGATGTTACATTGTCCTGTGTACACATATGCATTTGTCACACAACCTGTGATGTACAGTAACATCTGTTCCAAACAGTAAAATTAAAAAAGTTCAAATGACCTATTTCACACTGTTAGTTACACTTCTCCAATGATGCTTGTGACCAATGTAGTGCTTTGTAGATTGTATAACTAAATAGGTAGGAGGTTCAATGCCCAAAATGGAAGATATGTGTGTGTGTGTGTGTGTGTGTGTGTGTGTGTGTGTGTGTGTGTGTGTGTGTGTGTGTGTGTGAGTAAAAGAGAGAGAGAGAGACAGAGAGAGAGAGAGAGAGAGATACTGTGTGATACTTGGTGCTGTATCCACTTCCTCTAAGAATAATACATTTACCTGCTGCCACAGCTCCCTTATCCCACTTTTTACTGAAGCATCCTCTATGAGCCACACTAATGACGTCATCCTGACAAAAGTGCATACTCTTTACCCTTAAGAATCAGACTTCTTCTGTGCTGCTTGCAACTATTACAGTGCTTTCTACATTGCATAACTAGATAGGTAGGAAGTTCAATGTTCAACATGGGAAATTTGTGTGTGTGTGTGTGTGTGTGTGTGTGTGTGTGTGTGTGTGTGTGTGTGTGTGTGTGTGTGTGTGTGTGTGTAAAATTCTTGCTGCCATATCCACTTTCCCTGAAGAGAATGCATTTAAATGTCTGAACAGTTCCCTTATCCCACTTTTTACTGAAATGTCCTGCATGAAACACACTGATGAGGACATCCTGACAAAAATGCAGTCTGTACCCTTAAGAGTCAGACTTCTCCTGTGGCACTTACAACTAATGCAGTATGTTTTACATTGTGCAAACAGATATGTAGAAGGTTCACTGCTCAATATGGGTAAGTTTTGTGCATGTGAGTGGGTGTGTTTACAGTTAGGTGAGCATTTGCTCTATTAACTTCTACTCTGGATAAATGTTTTAACCTGCTACATGACTCCTCCAACCCCTAATCCAAACTTTCATATCCAGCACTTCTTTGCAACACAACAGTGGAGCTAGCCTTACTGCTTGTACTCTACTAAGTACAATTTCTATGCACATCTTAAAGAAAACATGTATTTATTAGGCCATACTCTGTCAACAACTGTCTAAATTTATGCTTCCAACAAGAGTCTCATAGACTGAAAACATATGAATTTAATGTTTTTAATGTGATGCCAACATTTGATAAGTATGGAGGATGGCATTTCTATTTTTCAAATGTCATGTGCTTTGTGAGGCAGCAATAAGAGCACATGATTAAAAATTATATTTTCTGCCTACACCCCCTGTGCAGCACACTAATAAGGTCATTCTTTCACAAGTGAACTGTCACAATTTAAATGTCAGACGTCTCTTGTGGTGATTATTATTCTCTAGACAGTATAAATACATAGGTAGGAGGTTTGAATATAGAAGTGCTTAAATTCTTCAAGTCAGACTAAAAATGAATTCAGTATTTTTAACACACATTTGTGGTGGTGCTGCGGTAGCGCTGTCGCCTCACAGTAAGATGCTGTCCGGTTCAATTCTCAGCTAGAGCGTCTTCTGCATGGAGACATGCTTGAATGGGCATACCTTCGTTGAAGGTTGTGCATCAGGGCTGGTAACTTGGCACGTAAAAATCAACTACAAATCATTAGCGGACCGGAGTTCCGCTGTGGTGACCCCTAACTGGGAAAAGCTGAAAGACACATCAACAACAACATTTGTAGTGACAACTTTTACAACTCCAGATGGCTGCAATAGTCAGTTTACCAGACACATCTCCTTGCTTATACACTGCTGATGTCATCCCTTCACAGATGCTGTATGGCTGACTTATACTCAATGCTCCCATCAGGCACTGGCTGCTGATAATGTGCTGTATACATGGTGTAAGGGGATAGGTAGGTGGTTTGAATCTATCACCGCCTAAATAGTGTGAATGTGATTACTGTTATATATTGTTGGGCACCTCACAACCACCTTTATGTATAGTTGTATTTATAAGATAGATTTACTGTGGCACACTGTTATACTAGCAAATCCTAGCATCCCCAGTGGAAATAACTTTTTGACCATGCAATGATTATATAATGCTACCATAACTGAAGTATCTTACAATTGGAGTATGAACTCAACTGTGTTGCATGACTTCGATACTGTGCTCTGTTCATTGTGTAACTACATATGTAGCATGCTTGAGGCCAGCTGCGAGTGCATCTTTCACACTCATACTGTGAATACTATTCTTCAAATGCATATATAATAATATGCAGCAGTACAGTATTACTGTGCACTTCAACTCCTTTTTAGCACAGACATCTAGCTAATAAACAGTGGTAATGTCATCCATTTAACTGTACATTGTCCTTGTTGTTCCTCAACATGTTTCACAGCACTTGTGATTCAGGCACTAATCTTTAGCTTGTGTTCTTTGGTAGTTATTTAAGATTAACCAAAGATTGTTTACAAAGACATGCATCTGGAGCCTTTCTCCCCGGGCCTCCGCTGAAAATTGGCTTTGTTCCAAGTCGGACTTTCCCGGTTAACAAATGTTAAATAAAAAAAATAAATAAAATAAAAATAAAAGATACAGCCATTACTATTCAGATTATATTACATCAGTCTTCGTGTGACTGTCCATGTTGTTAGCACTGCTGCCAAGTGCATTTGCTATATATACATACATATAGATTTAGATTCCTCTCACAAAATTCTACGATAATGTGTCACACAGCAATGCTTTTATTCAGAGTAATGATTATGTCATATTTTTCTTATATATATATATATATGTAGGAAGTGTTATTCTGTGGCACTTGGGAATGAAATGACATTCTGTATGTTGTTGACTTATTACAGCAATTACAGGCACACATATCCCTTGCAACAATAACATGATGCTATGCTTTCCCATACTGACATATCTCACAATTGTAGTAACACCTCTACTGTGGCACATTCATAGGTTCATAGGTTCATAGGTTCATGCTAGGCTATCTGCCCTAGGGCATTTATAAGCCTAGCCAGAGTGTGTTTGGCTTTCGCCACCATTTTAAATTAATTTTGCTATGCCCTTTTTCGAGGTTAGTATACTGTGCCTCTGTCTAACAGTGACACAGAAGTCATACCTGGGGTAAACCTACGATCCCCCATCCACTCATCAAGATTCCTCTTGAAGATAGTCAATGAGGGACTCTGCCTAACCTGGACTGGGATTTTATTCCAGAGTGAAGGGAGCCTCTGGGTTATGAATCTGTCCCTCCAGCATGTCTGATTTATTTCAGTGCTGAGGTTAAAAAATTGATTAGTTCATACTAGGCTAATTGCCCTTGCGAGCCATTTTAAGCCTAGCCAATTATCCCTTGTGAGACTCAAACCCTGCACCTTGTGTTTGTAAGGCAAACACCTTAACCATTAGGCCACTCTCATCCTATTCTATATCATGTATTTTCTTTTGGCAAATGCTCATGTGTTCAACATCCACATTCAGTGCCTGTTAGCATTGTTAGACCTTATACTGTCATGCATGAATGGCATTAACCACAGTTATAATGTGTACATTTACAGTGGGAGAGGCCTCTACCATCCATTTATATATTTGTATAATAGGCAAGGGTTTCAATCTGGTAACATCTGTCTGTCAGACAAGTGTATCAGAAACAGTGGCTTATACACAGACAATAGTTATGGTACACTCAGAGGGTCACCTTTTTCAGGTCTTGTCCTGCAAGGTAGGTCATTGATACATCTTATGATAGGAAAGAGCTGTAAACCCTTCAAATGTGCATTTCATGACATAACAGACATATCTCTGATATCTATCCTGGCATATATTCAAAAATGACATGTTGTGAATGTTTATTATACCATTCATTGCTCACGTGCATTACCTATTCTCAAGATAATTATGCTTTGTATTGCATGTCTTCATCTGGACATGTCTTTATCACTGCAATTGTTTTTGTCCCACTGTACAGCTTAATGACAGATGAAGGATTCAATAAACTTGTCTTACTGCATGGCATGCTGCCAGACCATCAGAAACTGTGACTGGTCCTCTGTTTCAGTACATTTCTAGCGTGTTGCTGTAGTTGAATTGCTGTTATGCTTCTGCTCCCTGTATTTCCATGTGAGCATGCCAAGCATAACAATGTTGTAGATGTTTGCAAATCACCAGTGGAAAACCTGAACACAGGACATGTCATCTATTCTGTGTTGTCATTTGTTACATATGCATGTTGGGGGTTATTATATGAACATTTAACATTTACATAACTATGCTACACTTGGTTGTCTATTACATGTTTGCAGGTGAGAAACCTGTTTCCGATGGATGCCACTATTATTTCTTTGCAAAAACATGTCCATTTCTGATGTACCTGATATTGCAACTGTGAGGTCTATTTGATTTTGTGTTTACATGCTGAGGTGAAGAATACAGCAGTGGTGTTAGCTTGCATAAATAAATTCCCTGTATATACATTTCATATGCAATAACTGCAGTCTATACATTCATCCCATAACGTATCTTCTGTCCTTGCTAAATGTTATCTCAACTCAGCATTTAAGTAACGTGTATATCACATTTTCACTCCCCTTTATTTCACTGCAGCATTATACCCCTGTCACATCCTTTAGTAGCCTGCCCATTTATATTTCTGTACATAACTGCAATATTGCCATTGATATTAATTATCATTACGTCAATATTGCAGGATTTATGTAAGAAATGCTTCTTATACACGTCATGACATTTGCTGCAGTATACGAGTACACTTTACACATTTCCCCATCCAAATTAATTAATTATGCAGTATAACACAATTTGTGTACAATTCCTTCATTTCACTTCCCCTCATTTTGTATTCTTTTCCTGTATTTGCTCTTAATATGGCTTGGTTACAGCACATGTTTGCATGTGAGCTTTGCCTATAAGTAAGCCATTTTGTTTACATTCTGTGCTTGTGCTTACAAGCACCTTTTCATGGCCACATGCACTACTGCTGACCATGAAAACCTGCTTGCAAATGTGTAGGCATGATGAGCAGCATGCATATTCAATTAGCGCTGCTGCTCATCTCACTAGCTTGCTTACAGCTGCTGCTCATCTTGCTAGCATGCTTACATTGTGTAAGCTTAACATGGTGACTACATGATTGTTAATGAATTCCAGGGTTAGTTTCCTCTTTACAAGCCAGTATTTCCTCCCAAAAAGGTCATGGCAACTTTCAAATGTCATTCTTCATAGGTGCATAACCATCTTGAGACTCCTGTGCCAAATCCTCATCATCTCTAGGGATCAAGAGCATGATTTTAGCACGGTAATGTCCCTAAGAAAAGACTTCTGATTCCTGTTCACATCATGCTTTCCCCCTGCCTTTTGCTCTTAAAAGGAAACAAACTGCTTTCAAATCCTAACCTGATAAAGTATAACATTTTAAGTCATTCACAAAAAGTGGATAAGATGTTTTTTGAACATGGCCAATTTCTGGAAATGTGGCTATACTTGTACTACATCAGTGTGCTGTGCTTTTTTCATTTCTTATTTTGTGTTTCTAAAAGTTTGACAGGTATGGATCACATTCCTAAGTCAATGTAGTATTACATTTCATGAGATGTTTAACACTGCAATCTTTGATGTTTGCTTAGGGTATTCTATTCCACAGCTGCAATATATTCAGAATTACCACCTTTTGTAGTTTATATGGGGTTACATGTATTGGTAGCATATTTAAGTATGGTTGTGAATTCTTTTTTATCAATCCTGTTGTTCTTACTACTATTGGACCTGCCTGGATGTCCTTCTTCCACACTGCTATTATGTCTGCTTACAAATCAGGGTATTTTATAACTTTGTATCTCTTAGTATGTAAAACACTATAATCACTGGGTGTAGCAGTTTCTATGATTAATGCTACTTTTGTCTGTTTTTC
Organism: Protopterus annectens; assembly: GCF_019279795.1. Classification (NCBI taxonomy): domain Eukaryota; kingdom Metazoa; phylum Chordata; order Ceratodontiformes; family Protopteridae; genus Protopterus; species Protopterus annectens. The sequence continues at coordinate 1,925,819,739 of NC_056728.1, read as the reverse complement.
TTGGAAAATTATGTCTGGTTAATTGCATCTGTTTTCTCAAATGATGGCAATGAGTGACCATGTGATCCAGACTTCATCACTGCTGATAGTGCTTTGTAGTTCATGCTTCCAGTGCTTCTCAACGACTTCTATATTGTAGTGTTTTATGATTCCCCAATGCAACATTCTTGTCACATTATTTTGGCTATAAGAGTACAGACCCTCAACCATAAGTGCATCACAGCAGCAATGAGATGCTAGGATGTTTCCAATTCTCTTTTATAGAACCTGCATTTGTCTGTTTCTCTCACCTTTTCCATAAACTCCATAAACCAATGTATATGTAACCCACTGTCTTAAACCACCATTATGAGTTTTTCATCTTTTGCTTTAAATTCAACTCACCTTAAATATTCCTAACAAATGACTGGCTGTTCTAGACATTTTCTATACTTGCCAACATGTTTCTGAACTTTTCAGTGTCTTCCCTTTTCTTCTTGTCCTTTTTTTATATTCTTTTTGGCACCTTCACTAGCTATGTAATTCACATCTACTTCTAGTTTGATTTCCATTCCCACTCCTTTCCAAAATCCTTCTGCTAACCTAAGCAAAGATGTGATCTTGGACTCAGTCTATTAATGCTTTAGAACTTTCTCTGTCTTACATACTGATGAGGTCAGCATATATGTGTGCAGACTGATACATTTAGTCAATTTTGAGGAGGGTTATACCACCCTCAGAGGAATGGATATATAATGTTCATATGCACTGTTTTATATATAATTTGATAAGCATGAAACATTTCTCTTGTCATTTTTTATCTGATTTAAAGCTGTTTGGGGCCAGTTAATCACACCAAAGCCGTAAGTTAGAACAGGAAAAGGAAAATAATTTATAATTTGAACATTATTCCTAGATGCAAAGCAGTTTTTAATATTAGCTTTAGTCTTGTTAATTTTTCTACACTAAGCTTTGTTCTCACTTGGTCATGTTTTACTGCTGAACCATTATGTATTCCCAAATGTTTGTATATGACCTCCTGCTCAAGCTCCCTTATATCACTCCCTTGTCATAAGTTGACATTTTATTGGTGCTGCAGCTTTCCTTTTAGAAATGTTGCTTTTATACATTTAACAAGTCCAAATGTAATTCTTATATGATCTGAAAGAGTTTTAATCATTTCCAAGTTATGTTTCACACCTTAATCTGATAAAGTATAGAATTTTAAATCATTCACAAAAAAAAGTAGATAAGATGTTTTAGAACATGGCCAGTTTCTGGAAATTAGGCTGTAGCCATAGCCTAGTTGATTAACTTCTTCTTTTGGCTTTTCCCGGTTAGGGGTTGCCACAGCAGATCACCTGTCCGCTCATGATTGGCAGTGGAGTTTTACAGTGCCGAGTTGCCAGCCTGGTGCCCAGCCTTCCACAGAAGGCACATAAACACACACACTCACACCTACCACCAATTTAGAGTGTCCAATCCACCTGCAGCATGTCTTTGGGATGTGGGAGGAAACCGGAGCACCCAGAGGAAACCCACATGACCACATGGAAGACATGCAGACTCCGCACAGAAGGCACCCCAGCCAAAGATCGAACCGGAGAACCTCTTGCTGTGAGGCGACAATGCTAACCACTGCACCACCATGGCCACCCAGCCTAGCTGATTAACTAACAAGCTTAATTGCTTAAGGGAAAGACAAACAGCAGTATTAACAAAGATTAATCCTATCTCTGGAAATCAATTTGCCCTTTATCTTGGCTCAGTTGCAAAGTGGTTTACAACTGTTTTATAGTTACTGCAATTTAAATGATCAATGCAAGGTGCATGCATACGGGTAGACAATTAGAACATTTATGGTAAAAATGTAGGGACATTTTGGTTATGTATAGAACAAAAGATACAAAAGCTCTTGGGACAAATACGTATGTGAGGTGCATGAAGGAAAAGGTAAAGATTTAAAATGGCAGTTTTAGAATAAATTAAAGAAAGATAAAATGATTAAGCAGCCTTTATTGAAAAGTAAAACAATGTTTATAATAAAAATTGACACTTTGAAACCTAAAGGGTTAAACAGTGAATGTTCATTTAAAAGTTTACTGTGATTTTTTTTGATAATTATTTATATAATGTAATTTTATTGTTTATATATATATATATATATATATATATATATATATATATATATATATATATGGATGGTTTTGTCTTATTTATACTTTTAACTCTGTGAAGGCTTTAGGCAAGGCACTAAGTAATTACAAAAATTAAACATAAGTATTTTTTAATCATGGTTACATCTTTGTGTAAAGATGTTAACACCTTTATTCAGTAGACAGGCAATGGATATGGACCTGGGGTTTTCCATTTAGGTACTTTTCTTAATTTTCTCTCAGTTTCTCTGTCCATTACTTCATCTTGTTTTATATCCCTTATGTTACAAGTTTCTTACTATTACATCTTCTATCCTTTTAGCATCATTGTTATGTACAACAGGGCCCTAAAACTTGCTTCTCTAAATTATATGTATTCTTCCTTTTTCAGTGTTATCTGTTTTTTTTTTTCATTTCCCAGTTTTCTATAAAACCTTTTTGGGTCATGCATGAATTGCTTATTTTCTTATTTTATTTTTTCCTTTTTATTTATCTGCATGTCTTCTACGTTTTTCTGCTTGTGCTGATATTTTTAGTTTATTATTGGAAATAGTCTATAAAAATCCTTGTCTGTTTTAATCCTGTTACTTTTACCACATATGTCTTTCAAAGAATTGTTCCCTTTTCTGAATTCTTCTAGCAGTGATACGTCTCATCGTAGTTACTTTATACTTTCCTCTTTTCATGGCTTCCATGGTATCCTTCTGCTTGTTACCTTCCTTTCCTTAATGACTCTACACCTCTGTTGTAATATTTCATCTGTTATTAGTTTAGCCACACAGTAATACATCCTATTTATTTCTGTTATATCACATTCATTTATCTTAATATTTCCTTTTACTAACATCATATGATTTAGCATTTTTCTTATATTTTGAGTGATATTTACTTTCTGCAATCAGTTTCTTTCATCTACTTAATATGCTTTTCTGTGTATATCAAATCAAGCAGAGCTTCTGGACTAAGAGCATCTTTGTTGCTCTCTATTTCATGATTTTCCCTTTCTGTGCCATTCTAAATAGACTTTCATGTCAATCTCCTACAGAAGGTTCCAGAGCAGTGTGCTATAGCATATTATCTTCAGATTGCACCCTGCTCAACTGCTATTCTCCAGTCTGCTGACTTTTTGGCCCAGCATCTGTCCCTGGTTTAGCAGTCACAATGTCATAATATATGTGTGTGTGCATAAGTATATGCATGTGCATGTGACTGTGTGTATGTCTGTGTATGGATATAAATATATACACAAAGATATGGACACACACATTCTAAATAAAAATAACACATTAGCAATAGGCAATATGATTAAGTAAAATGAGATTTTGTTTCTGACATTGTTCATGTGCATAAGACTTTGAGGTTTTTGGATATTTTTTCACACATCCACATGTGTGTTTATATATATATATATATATATATATATATATATATATATATATATATATATATATATAAGTGTGTGTGTGTGTGTGTGTGTGTGTGTGTGTGTGTGTGTGTGTGTATCTGTGTCTGTGGGTGCATGAGTGTGTGCGTTTAGTTGTAATCAGGCAGAGAAAGGAGAAAATGTATTAGTGATTTCCCTCTGTGCTAGCATGAATGGCTAAAGTTTTGTAAATACTTGTAAATAATTGCAAATTACCTTGTTTTATATATGCCAACATGATTATCTGTAATTTTGTAAATGGGATGGATTTATGAAGGCTTGCACGGAGTGTAAGAACAGTGTAAGACGGCAGACAGGCAATATGTCTGCCGAGCGATTCAGCAATAGCTGGCAGGGGCATACATGAGAGCTTCTAAAGCTACTCTTGCATGGACAGTGTTATGGAATACAAATTACCTAATTTTCTGCTGAAAGCTATACAAATGAGGTAAATTTGTGATCCAGGAAACACTAACCTGTCCGTGTAAGAGTAGTGTTATCTGCAGAAATGTACTCTGTTGGTAACGGAGTACCGTTCTGCAAATAGCTAAACGGAGCTATGACAGCTCCAAATAAAGGATGCATCTAGTTGAGAAAGCATGCCAATGGCCAAATATAAGGCCATTGGTATTTGCAAATGTTGTAAATCCTTAAAATCCAATGTTATTTTTTTCCCCGATCGCCGATGTTTAAGCGTAGCGCAGTGGCGCTCAAACATGCTGTGCTTTAAATAAAATGAAAAAAAGGGAAAATAGCCACAAATGTGCATTTTCACTAAAAAGCTTGTTCTGCCATGCAGGTGAATGGCAGGCTGAAAACAACATTGCCACTGACTAGTAGTTGCTAATGGGGGGAAGCTCAGTGTGAGAGATGTAACCAAGCATTAGTAGGCAATCCTATGCAAATGAGGATAAGGATAGTGAATCCCAATTTTTCCTGGCATGTGAGCCATGTCCCTAGAGTGTAAGTGTAGGAGTAGGGTAGTAGTCGAGTAGAAGATAGGTGACATCAGGAGGGGGTATGTCTGAAAGACTGTAAGGTAATTGGAGCACAGTGGCTTGTGTTTGCCCTCGAGTTGCTCAGGATTGCAAGAGGCGTGTTTACAGTGGTACTAGCTGAAAACAAGAAACCAAAGGTGTACGCCGTGGATATATTTGAAATCTCTTGCAAACGGGCACACAGCATGTGAACGTGTGTGCGCTTGTCTGCGCGTGTGCTCTTGTCTGCGCGCCACTGCCCCTAGTGGAAACAGAAAGGGAAAAAGGAAGGAAAAGAAGTAGTAGGAAGTTAACCAAGGAGAACTAGCAGAGCTGCCAGGTGAACTATACCACAATCAGCCAATTACACAGGCAGTCGACTAGCCCAGCCCAGCAATTTAAACTCTGCAAACAGCAGTCTAACCTGTTTTTTCACAAGAACTCTGCAACACTGCAGTATAGAAAGAGTGAAAACTCAAAAAGCTTAAGGCTGACAAATTGTTAGGGGCTGCCATTACTATTATAAACCAATATGTGCAAGGTGCTGAGTGCACAGACCCAGGGTAACCTACCAGGGGCTACATGAGCTGGAGATAGTGGAGCACTATAGAATGGACAGAGATCTCCTGCAGCAAATTGTTGAGTTGTGCCAGCCACGCCTCACACACAGAACCAACAGAGGGGAACCCATCCCAGTGGATACCAAGGTATGTGTTGGCCTATAATTACTAGCTACAGGTACCTTCCAGAGACCAACTGGTAATATGATGAGGGTTTCACATTCATCAGCATCCAGGGTACTGCACCAGTTCCTGGATGCCATGTCAGTACATGTCGGTGAGCATGTATATTTCCCCAATTCCAGTGAGGCATTGGTCAGCAATATGCATCTTTTCCACCAAATAGCAGAATACCCTGCAGTGGTGGGTGCAATAGAATGCACACACATACACATCAAAGCACCACCCAGTGAGCGGGGTAGTGTCTACATCAACCGCAAGGGCTTCCCCTCCATCAACTGCTAGGTCGTGTGTGATGCCCAGGGCATAATAATGAATGTGTGTGCTGGCTGCCCTGGAAGCTATCACAATTCCCACATCTGGCATCTGACGCAGCTGTACCAGAGATTTGCCAGTGAGGACATCCCTGATGGTCAACTAGTGGGGGATGCTGGATACGCACCGGAGCAATGGCTCATGACACCCATCAGAAATGCACACACACCCGAACAAGAACTCCATAATGAGGCACACGCACAAACAAGAAACATTATTGAGCATGTGTTTGGGATGCGCAAGTCACGGTTCCGGTGCCTGGACACATCTGGTGGAGGCTTGCAGTACTCACCAACTACATGTACCCAAATTGTCATGGTATGTGCCATGCTACACAGTATGATCCTGCGAAAACAGCTGCAGCAGGAACAGCATGGGGCAGAGCCAAACAGCCAACCACCATTGCCAAGGCCTGCACAGGCACAGCGTGACTCGGAGGAGGAACAACCTCAGCCTGCCCCAGTAGGCAGAAGGAGGCGTGCCCTGTATGCCCTGGCCTTAGCAAAGAGGCAACACATAGCACATACACTGACTCAGTAGGAACCCTGGAAATGACACCTCTCTCTGACTCGCACATACAATAAAAGGGATGCCTAACTTGACACTACCTGTTTTCAAACATGTATAGGGAGTGTACTATGTGCATCCGACACAGGCAGACATACAGCACCACCTGAGGAATGAGTACCCTATTTTAAGCAATATAAAGCAATGCTAAGCACATTTTACCACTATTTAGCATATTTAAGCACAATTGCATGGAGCTGCACGCCGCACAACTAGCGCAACATTGGGCAATGTTGGGCAAAGTCAGGCAAAGTCGAGCAAAGCCGGGTAAACACGCTCATCCCTGCTTTACTGTTCCTTAACCAGTCAGGTCTGCCCAGCAGGAAAATAAAAAGCAGTGACAAGGCTCGAACTCAGGATACTGTGCACTATAGTCACAGTACTGAACCACTATGCCATGACAGCATTTCACTGACACAGGCACAGCAGGGCAATTGTAGACTAATGCAAACACAAACAAATGCTGTATCATGCCCTCTCAACTTCCCCCCAGGCCTATGCAGACAGATAACAGCAGGCCAGGCAGTGTGATGTGGGTTGGGTAGGCTATAAAGTCACAAACTAATATACGTGAAATTGGAAGCTAAGTTCTGTAGTACAGTAGTATGCCTCAAGCCAGTACGATAGGCAACAGTACAGACTGAAATGGAGTACCTGACATAGCAGTGTAGGCCTAGGAAATGTGTATAAGTGTCAGGTGAACCCCTCATCCAATGTACACCCACAGTAACAATCAGGTGTGCACCCTGGGTAGAAATGTACAAATAATAGCTGTCCTCCCTGTATGTATAAATGTTGATAAGTCTATGCAAAGCGACTCATGGAAGCCCTGCAGGCACAGCATGCTTCCTGTTGATGTACAACACAAAAGTGAGCCCTGAAGTAAAAACCAACTTGATTTTTCACACACATATAGTATATATGTCCATACTGGGCATGCTCACACACTTAAATAAATGAAGCAAATGTCAGTCAACAACATACTGAAAGGTCATACTGGGCATGCTCACACACTTAAGCCATGTCTGAGTACAGCAGTGGGCCACACATATCTGGCAGTTGCAGTTCTTACCCCAGAAACTTGTCACTATTCACCAATCCTGCCTTGCACACACAGTTATATGAAAACAGACCCATATAATATATTGGACTCCTGTCGTAATCAAACTATGTACTACAAGTACTGAACTTGTTCAGAGAAAGTGAAGACCAATAAATCTCCGATCAGTATCATCAATAAACAATGAACACTCCTAACATTATCCAATCCATGTTCTGGCAAAAATATTGTCAAACAGTCCATAGAGAACCATGAAGCTTTATTTCGCAATGTCATATATATCAATGTAAACACATATATGTTCTGAGTCAGTGCGAACTGTAAATGAATACATGTACATGACTGACACTGCCAACATCTTGTCAGACAGGTTCATACATATTTACCCCCCTCTCACTGACAAAAGGGCCCATTATCATACCTGGAGACTGTGAAAACCCAGAAATCACATATACAATGGTTAAACAGCACTTTCCAAACCTAAAAACACGGCGTCTATGGGATGACATGGCTTTCCTAGCTGTGTCATATGTGAACTCCAAAACAAACAGACCCTGCACCTGAAAAGTCTGTTGAGACTCACCCTCTGTACAGGATATGAAACTGTTGAATGCATTACAGCAACATTTGGCACACTCCACAAGTGTTGGTGCACAACAGACCATATGAACTATTGTCTTATAAGCCTAATAAGCCTGATCTGCAAGGCCATGGAGTCCATCATAATGGAACTCATAAACAGAGCTATTGTGAGCCTACAAACACCCAACCCTACCAATTTCTGTTTGGTCAGGGGCAGATCATGGTTCCCACACCTGCTAGACTGTTTTCAAGGCAGTCACCCAGGACATACATCAATGAAATGAGCTACACGCATCCCACAATGAACATAGACCTTGGAAAGCCCTCTTCCCACATCCCAGGCACATGTCGCATCCACAAAATCAACAACCAGTGCATAAATATGTATGTCATCTGATGGATTGCCAACTGGGGCCCAGATAAATCCCACAAGTTAAGAATTGTGGTCTGTCTCCTGTTCAAGCTGGTAACAACTACTGTCCCCCATGGCTCAGTCCTGGGACCCCTCCTGTCTGGTGTATACTTTTCAGAAATGCAGTCAAACACACGTGGGCTATGTTTAGTAAAGTTTGTGGATGACTGCAAAAAAGTTGTCATAATCGATGTGTGAGACAACAGAGACATCCTTAAAAAGGGTCTCAGTCAGACATATGCGGTGTAAAAATTATGCCCTCGAGCTACAGTCATACAAATACCACATAGGTGCCAACACCCTAAATATGGAGGTGATAATAAGGGATCTATGGACACATGTGGATAGTCATCCCTACTTCTAGAAACATATTCACAAAGTGGTTAGAAAATCATGCTATCTGTTCCCACAAGCTGCCAAGGTCTTTGCATGTAGGTCAAAGGAGGTTCCCTCTACTCATCAGTCATCAGACCCATCAGAGAGTACCACAACACACTTGCAATGAATCTGACTAGGCATCTTCAGCAGCTGGAAAGACCACTGAAGTACCGCAAGAAGAGGGTTACTGGCCTGAAACAGTTGCCCCATGCAACCAGACTGAATTTAACTCAGTCTGTACTCTGTTGCATACTGTCTACTCAGGAGATCTCTGCCCAACAGACAGGTCCATGCCCAATGCAGAACTGATGTACATGTGCTATCTGAAGTAAACCCAAGCTCACTGTACCACATGCTCTAGAGATATCATCATCACAATATTAAATAGAACATGTTGGAGGGATACATGACTAACTCACAGACTTCCCTTGCTTTGGAACAGGCTCCCAACCAACATTAATCCGAGACTCTCACTGACACTCTTCCAGAGGAGCCTTGATGAGTGTATGTGAAACTGAGCTGTCTCACCATGGATCACTTCATCAGCTCTACTACACAGAGGCCTAGGGAACTAACTCCATGGGTGGTGATAGCTGCACACTCTGGCCATACTAATATATGCCTTCAGCAGATAGCATATCACCTACCTATGTACTTATAAATATATGTAGGGGGAACACAGTATAATAAGCCAAAGATGGATGGGCAGAGATGTGTGTAAGAGGGTGACAATGACAGGGAGCCATGTCCCACCCAGCACACATCCCAATGGCATGAAGGACATGAGGTGCACATCTCTCCAACTGTACATAACAGCCACCAGTATCTGTAAGCATTACAATGTATGTGGTCTATGTGCCTGCTGTACAACATGACTGTACAATGAAGTACACATCTTCATAGGTTCATAGGTTCATACTAGGCTATCTGCCCTAGGGCATTTAGAAGCCTAGCCAGAGTGTGTTTGGCTTTCGCCACCCATTTTAAATTAATTTTGCTATGTCCTTTTTTGAGGTTAGTATACTGTGCCTCTGTCTAACAGTGACACAGAAGTGATACCCGGGGTAAACCTACGATCTCCCATCCACTCAACAAGATTCCTCTTGAAGAGAGTCAGTGAGGGACTCTGCCTAACCTGGACTTGGATTTTATTCCAGAGTGAAGGGAGCCTCTGGGTTATGAATCTGTCCCTCCAGCATGTCCTATTTATTTCAGTGCTGAGGTTCAAGTCTCTCAAGCGCGTAGCTCGATGGGATTTGGATTTTCTGAGGTGCAGCATGTCCATTAATTCTGGGTTGGACATGGCTTTATACGTCAGGCACAGATCGCATCTGAGCAGGCGGTATGCCACTGAGTAGAGCTGGAGTTTCTTTAACCGGGCAGCATATGGCATCTGTTTGAGCCCTTTGATCCTCTTGGTGAGGTACTTTTGGGGTCTTTCCAGTTGCTGCAGGTGTCTGGTAAGGTACATCCCAAAAGGAACATTGCACTCAATTATGGGCCTGATGAGGGATGAGTAAAGAGGCACGATGACCTCCCCTGATCTAGATGTGAATCCCTTCATGATTAGGTGGGCTATATAAAATGTTTTTCTAATCACTTTGGCCATGTGGTTGTCAAATGAGAGATTGCTATCAACTTGGGTCCCCAGGTCCCTAATTACTTCTTCCGTACTTAATGGATTACCATCTGCGAACTTGGTCAGCCACAGTCCTTCCATGTTGGCCTGTACCTGTGAGAAATATATACCGAACAAGAGATATCCCAGGACTGAACCTTGTGGGATGCCACTTGTAACTGGTTTGGAGTCTGACATGGCTCCAGCAATTCTAACCATGTGGGTTCTGTCCTTGAGCCAGTTTGAAACCCATCTAGTGACATAGGGGTTTATATTTAAGCTGGTGAGCTTATCTATAATGCCCGAGTGGGGTATTGTATCGAAGGCTTTTGTGAGGTCCAGGGAGGCTGTGTGGACCACCTTCCCCTCATCAATGGCCTTGGTGACTGTTTCAAAGAAATTTACCAGGTTTAAGAGGCAGGATCTGCCCTTAACAAAGCCGAACTGGGTAGGATCCAGTGTCTGTAGGTCCCCAATATCTTTATTTATGAGGCCCATGATGATCCTTTCCATAGCTTTGCAGAGCAAGCTAGTCAGGCTTATGGGGCGATAGTTTCCAGGATCCATTGAGGCACCACCTTTGTGGAGAGGGACCACTGTTGCTGTACGCCACTCTTTGGGTACATATCCTGTAGTAAAGCTGAGATTGAACAGTAGTTTTATGTTTGGGTTTAGCTCTTTTTGGAGTTCATGTAGGATGCAGCCCAGGACACCGTCTGGTCCCATTGATGCTGTGTTTTTTGCTTTGAAGAGGGCGGCTCTTACCTGAGCATCTGAGAAGTCAGGGGGGCAGCACTCTGCTGGGATAGATATTTGCCCTTTTGGTGGGGAGGGGGGGAGAAGTTTGCGCTGAACCTGTCAGCTAGGATGTTGGCAATATCTGTGGGTTCGGTGTATTTTTTGTCATTTTGGACTAATTCTGAGCATATCTGGGAATTCCCACCCAGGTTCCTAACATAACTAAAGAAAGCCTTGTGATTATCCTTAGTGTCTTGTGCAATTTTTCTCTCTAGGCTGGCCTTAGACGAGTTTATGAGTGCCTGTAGTTTTCTGCTAATACTGATCAGAGATGCCTTCCCTTTTTGGGATTTTGCTCTATCATGTAGTAGCTGCCTCCTTTTATTGAATAGTTTGTTTATGGCTGGGGTCCACCAGACAGGATGTCTGCCTTTGAAGGATTGGGTCTTGGTTTTATTTGGGATTGCATGATCCATGCATTCCTGAAGGTGTTCATAGAATGTGTTTATAAAGGATTCTGCGGTCTGGGCTGTATTTTCCACAGGCCCAGGGGCTTTGAAGGATTCTACCTCAGTTTTGAAAAGTGTGAAATTTGCTTTAGAGAAGTTTTTCACTGTGGTTTTCTAGGCAGGGGGTGGGGTCGTGATGTGAATATCTAGTGAGATTTGTTTATGGTCTGATCTTACCAGTGAGGGATAAACTTCTGGTCTGGAGCATAGAGTTCCCATGTGGGTGATGATCAGGTCCAGTATGTTTTCCCCTCTTGTGGGAGTGGTAACAAGTTGTTCCATAGCATTTGAGTTTATAAATTCTAGGAACCTTTTGGCTAGGGTGTTGGAGCTAGAGTAATGCTCCCAGTCTATGTTTGGGTATTTGAAGTCACCCAATATAATGGTGTATGGAGAGACCTTCATATTTTCCAGTGTTCTCAGGAAGACCAAGTGGGGTTCCTGGGTTTGGGAGGGTGGTCTGTAGCAGGCTATAAACTGGAAGGCAGTTTTACCCACTGTTAGTTGCACATGGATAGTCTCTGATGCTTCGTGCTGTGCCACCAACCTGGAGGTGTGGGTATCTTTGTGAATATTGATACTCCCCTCCTTTTGTGGTTTGGTCCAAGTTTTGGGGCCAAAAAGCATGGTATGAGGTATAACCTGGTAGTGCTGGGGTGCTCTCGGGAGCCTTGAACCAGGTTTCTGTTACTGCACAGATATCGATGTTCTCCATGCTAAGGAGAGTTTCAAGTGTGTGCATCTTGAGGTTTAGACTTCTGGCATTGAGTAGCATTACTCTTAGTTTCTTATCCCTTGTGATACCTATGGAGGTGGATTTGTCTTTTGAGCCTTGCCTAAAAAAGGCACTATGGGGGTAGCAAGAGCCTTTGCCAATATCTGAAAGCTCAGGGATGACAGGTGCAAGCCATCCCTAGTGAAGCATCGTGGCTTGTCGAGCATGTCATCCCAGGCTGACAGGCATTGGATCCCCTTTGAATGACACCAATACTTAAGCCATTTGTTGAAATTGATCATGTTGTCTTCATATTGTGGCATAATTCTTGGTGAGGGTAAGATGCTACTCAAGGTCAGGGTCATACCGGCCTGGGCTACATACTCAGGGAGCTCCTCTATGTCTCTTTTCATGTAGTCCAGGGAGGTACGTCTCAGGTCATTCACACCAGCATGGACAATGACTGAGTCATATTTGTACTTGCCTTGGAGTGACCTGAGTGTGGTGGATCCTAGCACCTGACAGGCAGCTCACCGTGACCTTCTCTTTGTTTAGGCTGGTGAGCGGGATGTCAGTGTGCCTGACGATAGAGTCACCTATTACAAGTGTATCAGGTGTGTTGTTTAGCCTTAAGGGCTGTGACTGTTCGGCACACTGGCTTTGTGACCTATGTGTTGCACGTGTTTTGTTTTGGGGTAGCGGTTGATTGGGTGTCTGCTTTGGAGGTCTCTGCTGCTTAGGCAGATTTTTATTTAGAGCCTCTGAGTATCTTTTTGTGTGTTTATGTGTTTGGTTTGCTGTCGTGGTAGGTCTATGTGAGACTGGAATTGTAGTGAGTGTGGTTTCCTTCTCCTCCTGACTGGTTACACCAGTACTGAGTTGAGAGAGCTTAGCCTCCAGTTTGGCTATATGGTTGCATCTCTCACATGTGTTGGAATTTGTTGGGAGGAGGAGAGGATTGTCTGTGTACATGAGGCAGTTGTAACATTGTCTCAAGATTCCCAGATTCACCAGCTGGACCGGAGAGGAGATTGACAACTGACCTTTGGACATGCTAGAATAGTATTGGGAATTCCTTTATAATTGAAAAAAATGGCCAATGGGGAACAAGGTACTCAAGGGGAGTTTGTGAGGGTGTAGTGCTTTAAACCTTTTAGTGCTGACTTATATAATTGCTTTAGTGAGCAAGTGCCAGGTAACTTAAATGCAATGTGTTACAGGTAACTTAAATGCAAAAATGACAAACAGTAACTTTCTTTCAAGTGAAACAAGGAAATAAGTACAGTAAGCAATGCAGATATCACTAGGGATCCACAGAAGCGCTGAAAAGCCACGTTTTAGGTGGAATTAGCATTTCAGGGAAATAACAAGCAAACAACAACAAGCATACAAACAAAGCTAGATTCAGCAGGCCTGGATCTAGTCTATGTTACAGCAAACAAGGTGTACCAATTTCAGTAAGAAACAGTTCAAATATGCAGGCACTATAAGCCTTTAACCAGAAATTCCCAGCTCAGAAGGGCAGAGTCCAGCCTCTCCTCCCACAAGAGTGCAGACCACGAACCTTCTTAATGTAAAATAACTGGCCTGAAGCCCAAGTTCTTAAACCAGAACTAATGCACTTTTAGAATAACAGACACTGAGCCCTCAATCAGCAGTTCCCAACTTAGAAGGATGTAAGCTACCTGTCCTGCCACCACAGTGCAGGCCACAAACCTTCCTAATGTAAAACAACTGGTCTGAAGCCCAAGTGCTTAATCCAAAAGACTTAGAATGATAGCTACACTTTAATCAAGTTACTACCAAGCAGTAATAAATACAATTGAATAATTTAAAGAATGCCTGGATTAGTGCTCAAGTTATACAAACAAAGCTAGATTCAGCAGGCCTGGATCTAGTCTATGATACAGCAAACAAGGTGTACCAATTTCAGTAAGAAGCAGTTCAAATATGCAGGCACTATAAGCCTTTAACCAGAAATTCCCAGCTCAGAAGAGCAAAGTCCAGCCTCTCCTCCCACATGAGTGCAGACAACGGACCCCCTTAATGTAAAATAACTGGCCTGAAGCCCAAGCGCTTAAACCAGAATTAATACACTTTTAGAATAACAGACACTGAGCCCTCAATCAGCAGTTCCCAACTTAGAAGGATGTAAGCTACCTGTCCTGCCACTACAGTGCAGACCACAAACCTTCTTAATGTAAATCAACTGGTCTGAAGCCCAAGTGCTTAAACTAAAAGGCTTCGAATGAGTTACACCAAGCAGCAATAAATACAATTGAGTACTTTTAAGATGACGCAAAAGCAAAATAAAGTAGTAAGAAACACAAATACAGTAAAAGCAGATACATTTTTTTTTTTTTTTCTTTTTTTTTTTTGAGTGAGGGGCGGGCAGTTTCAAAGCCACCAAGATTAACACCAAAACAAAAACAGGGAAAGTGGGTGGGGACCTACTGAAAAAACAGAGTCACAACTTCCAGCTAGATATTGCTCAATGCAACACAAACAAATTAATTTAAATCGTGTATTATTTGAAAAAAGTGCAGATAAAAATTTACTTAACTTCACTTATGCGATCAGTTGATTGCATGCAGGTCTTAGCTGGCCAAAGCTCACAATTTAAACAGAAAATAATTCACTGTACCACTTGTATAAGGCAGAAACTGAATAACAATGACGTAAACTACCCCCACTTATCACTGGCTATGCAGGTTTTTTAACAAGCCTTAACTGAAAAAACAGAGTCACAACTTCCAGCTAGATATTGCTCAATGCAACACAACCAAATTAATTTAAATCATCTACTATCTGTAGACATGTACCTGTCACATAGGTCCATAGGTATGTAGTAGACTATCTCCATGAATGCATATATCAGCCTACACAAGTTGTGCAGCTTTCACCACACCATTGGGTAGTCTCCCAAGGCCTAGTTCTAATAGTTAGTACCCTAAGCCCCTTTCTAGTGGGGCTGCTGATGTGATGCCTGGCATGAATTGTCTGTTTCCCATCCACTCATCAAGGTTCCAATTGAAGAGTGTCAGCGAGCTGTTCTGTCTGATGTACATTGGGACTCTGTTCCACAGTAAGGCAAGTGTCTGGGATGGTACTCTATCCCACCAGCATGTTGTATTCATCGTTCTGATGAGGTTCATATCCATGGAATGTGTAGGGCAACTCAATGTTGTTATGTGTAGATGGAGCATGTTCAACAGTTATGTGTTGGACATGGCTCTGTATGTTAGGCAGAGTGTGCCTCTGAGTAGGCAGTATGCAACGAAGAACAGATTTAGTTTTACCAGATGTGTTGCATAACACAACTGTTTGAGGCCAGTAATCCTCTTGGTGAGGTACCTATGTGGTCTCTACAGCTGCTGGATATGCTAAGTCGAGTACATCCAAAATGGTGCACTGTACTCAATGATGGGTCTGATGATGTAAGAGTAGAGTGCCAACACTACCTCTTTGAATCCTGATGCAAACCCTTTGTTGATTAGGTGGGCCACATAGGATCTCCCAATCACTTTGGCAACATGGTTGTCAAAGGAAAGATGACTATCTACTTGTGTCACCAGACCCCTTATCACTTTGTCATTTTTAAGGGGGTAACACCCATGTGGTAGTTTGTGGGTATTTTGTTTTCAACAAAGTGGATCACTATGCATTCCTCCACAGTGAGCTTGAGGCCATGATTCTGACACCACACATCTGTCTCATAGAGTCCCTTCTGGAGAATATGTCTGTCTTCTGGGGAATCTATTATGGCAAACACTTTACAGTTCCCAAGAAACTTAGTCAACCACAACTCTCCTGTGTTGGCATGTACATTTGAGAAGACTATACCAAACAGGAGGGACCCCAGGACTGAACCCTGGGGGGCACCAGTCATTACCGGTGTAGAGTCTGACATGTAGCCAGCAACTCGTAATGTGTGGGATCTATCTGTGAGCCAGTTTGCAATCCATCTTGTGATGTATGGATTCATGGCCAGGTTGGTGGGTTCATCTATGATACCTGACTGGGGAATGGTATCAAACGTCTTAGCGAGGTATAGGTAGGCTGTGTGGAGCTCATTTCAATCATCCATAGCCTGGGTAACTGTCAAAGAAATCCTCCCATTTCAAGAGGCGTGGTCTGCATTTGACTAAGCCAAACTGTGTGTGCTCACTTATGTGAAGGTTCCCAATCACTGTATTGTTGACTTCCATTATGATTGGCTCCATTGCCTTGCAGAACACACTTGTCAGGCTCATAGAGCATGAATGCCAAGGGGTTTTTGTGGTCCCACCCCTGTGGAGTGTGAAGAACGTAGCTTTGCAACATTCTATGGGTACATATCCTGTAGAGAGCATGTAGAGAGAGGTGTAGGTATCCTTGATGAATATGGATACATCCTCACCCTATGTGTTATGATTCAGGTTCTGATGCTGGAAGGTATGGAATGAGTAGTATCCGGGTAGTGCTGGTGTGCTGTCTGGAGCCTTGAACTAGGATACTGATACTGCACAGATATCAGTATTCTCCATAATGAGAAGTGCCTCGAGTGTGTGCAGCTGGAGGCTGAGACTTCTGGCAATCAGTAGCATTTAGCTCACTTTGTGGTTATTTGTATTGGTCACAGGGTTTGGTTTGTCCTGCGTGACCGGTGTTCCACACCTGACGTCAGCACCTCATTGGTCCCATCTGACCATAAGCTAATTACCCTACATATCCACATTCTGGACCCACACCCACTTTAAGGAAATCATGTTAAAAAATGTCTCCAAAGCCAACTTCATGCTTCTTAAGACAGAAGTGCTTAACTGCAGGACACCCATGCAGATGGACAATACAGTTACAACTACTGAATCCTTCACAATTGCACTTCATAAGCACTTACATGACTGCATGCATCGTGCTATCCCAAACAGAAACAAGACGTTAACTTCCAAGAAAAGGGAGCCAATTTGGTGTTCCCCTGCCATAAACAAACTGCACAACAGAAGGAAAATACTGTTGCAAAAGAGGGTAAAATACCATGAGGGGAGGAGCTCCATGGTCCACATCAGTAAGAAGCTGTGATACATGATAAAATCCTCCAAAGCTAGTTATGAAAACAAAATTGACACTGATTCTAAAGACAACCACAAAGCATTCTATAGCTATGTCAAGAATCTCAATGGCAACACTCAGATCTGCTCTGAGTTACAGCACAATGGCACAAAATATACGGACCCAACTGATATTGCCAACATCTTGGCAGATAGGATCAGTGCTAACTTTACCCCCCTCTCACCCATGAAAGAGCACATCTCTATAATGGAAGACTGCAAAGTTGCTGTCATCACGGCTGCACAGGTAAAAAACACTCTCCAAAGCCAGGAACGCAGCATCCATGGGACCAGATAACATCCCAGGCTGTGTTCTACACAAACTACAGAATGAACAGGCACCACACCTATGTATCATGTTCAGTCATAGCCTCACCTCAGGCTTTGTGCCTGCTGAATGATGCACTGCGATGGTTATCCCACTACAGAAGGGGGGAGCCACCATGGACCCCAGGAACTAGCGCCCCATTAGCCTGATGAGCCTGCTCTGCAAGACCATGGAATGTATCATCATATAACTTATAAAAATAGACATTGGTAATCTCCAAACTCTGGACCACAACCATGTTGGGTTTGTAAAAGGCAGATCATGTCTCCTAAACCTGATAGAAGTCATTTAAGTAGTCACCAGAACAGTAGACAAGGGTAAGGTGGTTCACACAGTCTATGTAGATCTTGCCACGGCTTTCAACACCATCCCCCACTCTGGAATTATAGATAAACCCACTAAACTAGGTATAAATCGCTATGTCACAAGATGGGATGCCAACTGGCTAACTGACAGAACACACACCGTGAAAGTAGCAGACTCCAAGTATGACATTGGACCAGAGACAAGTGCAGTACCACCGGGTTCAATCCTGGGTCCTGACCTGTCTGGTATCTACTTCCCTGAAGTAAACTTTAACATGGAAGGTCTGTGGCTAATGAAGTTTCCAGATGACTGCAAACTAGGAGCCATAATCAAAACTACTGAAGATGTGGACATCTTACAAAAGAGCCTCACTGAGACAGATGCCTGGTGTCAAAGCCATGGCCTCAAGCTCAATGCCAAAAAGTGCATTGTCATCCCCTTTGGTAAAAACTCTGTAGGCATGAACTACAACATAGGCGGTAGTATACTTAACACTGAAAGTGTAATGAGAGACCTTGGGTCACAGGTGGATAGGGGACACACCTGTGATAATCACATCCCCGCAGTAGTCCGGAAATCCTTCTATGTGGCACACCTCATCACAAAAGGTGTCTCATGCAGAATAGAAGAGGACATTGTTCCCCTCTACTCATCATTCACTAGATCCATAATAGAGTACAACACCCCTTTTGCTATGTACCTCACAAGACATCTACAACAACTGGAAAGCCTGCAGAAATACCTCACAAATAGCATTAGCAGCCTGAAATACATGCCATACACAGACTGTCTCAAAATGCTCCAGCTGTACTCTCTCGCATATCGCCTACTCAGAGGTGATATCTGCCTAACATACAAAGCTATGTCAAACACAGAGCTGTTGGACATGCTCCACATAAAACACTCACAATCCCTCTGATCTTTGGCTCCAAAACCCAGAGTGAAATACAAAAGGAAGTGGTGTATCCATTTACCTTATGGATACCCACACCTTCAGGTTAGTGGCACAGCATGAGGCCTTGGAGACCATGCAAGTGTAACTAACATTGGTCAAAGCTGCTTATCAGATTGTAGCCTGCTACAGATCACCTACCTTGTCTCAGGAACCTCACTCAGTATTCCTGAGAACAGTGGAAAATATAAAGGTCTTACCAAATACCATTATATGAGGAGATTACAACTACCAAAACACTGACTGGGAGAATTACTCCTGTACAACGTCCTTTGCCCAATGCTTCCCAGAGTTTAAAAACTCAAACACTCTGGAACAGCTGGTTACCACACCCACTAGAGGTGACAACATACTGGACCTGATCATCACCAACAAGGGGTACCAGTGTTCCACAACAGAGATAAACCCCTCGCTGGTAATATCAGATCATAAAGTAATCACACTGGACATCCACATCACCCCCCCCCCCACAGTCAAGGAAACCACTGTGAAGAAAGTTTCTATAGCAAACAGCACACTTCTCAAGACCAAAGTGGAAAGTTCAAAAGCACCCTTGCTATAGGATAATGCTATACAATCTGCAGAATCATTTACAAGTGCATTCTATGAGCATCTACAGGGATGCATGGATCGAGACATGCCAAATAAAACCAAGATGTACTCCTCCAAAAATAGGAAACCAATCTGGTGGCTGTTGCACATAAATAAGCTGTACAACAGAAGGAGGGAACGAACACATGATAGAGCAAACTTTACATAAGGAAAGGCATCACTGATCATTATTAGGAAGAAACAACGATCGCTCATAAAATAATCCAATGCCAGTTTCTAAAGACAAATTGCCAAGGAATGTAAGAATAACAGGCACAAAGCCTTCGTTAGCTATACCAAACATTTAGGTGGCAACTCTCAAAAATGCTGTCAGCTACTGCAAAATGGAAAAAAGATACACTGAACCAACTTACATTGCCCACATCCTGGGGGACAAGTTCAGTGCAAACTCCCCCCCACATCACCTCCAAAAGGGCCTGTGCCCATCCCAGAAGAATGCAGAGCACCAGACTTCATGGACATGCAGGTAAAAACAGCCCTCTCCAAAGCTAAGAACACAGCATCAATGGGACTGGATGGTGTCCCAGGCTGCGACTTACACCAGCCCCAAAAGGAACTACACCCTCACCTACATTCACTGTCCAGACTCAACCTTACCACAGGCTATGTACCCAAGGAATGGCATACAGCAACAGTCATCCAGCTCCACAAAGGGGGTGCCACAACAGAACCAGAAAACCATTTCCCTATAGGCCTACTTAGCCTGGTCTGCAAAGCTATGGAGCAAATTATCATGGAACCCATAAACAGAGACAATGGGGACCTCCAGACATTGGACTCTACCCAACTTGGCTTTGTTAAAGGTAGATCCTGTCTCCTAAACCTAGTTGACTTATTTGAAACAGTTACCAAGGACATAGATGGAGGTGAAAGTAGTCCACACAGCCCACCTGGACATCACTAAGGCCTTTTGACACCATTCCCCACTCTGGCATCATGGACAAGCTTACCAGCTTGAATGTTAACAGCTATGTCACAGTATGGGTGGCCAACTGGCTCACAGATCAAACACACATTTTCAGAGTTGTGGGTGCCATGTCCGACTCTAAACCAGTCACAAATGGCATCCCACAGGTATTGGTCCTGGGACCCCACCTGTTCAGTAGATACTGCTCAGAGGTACAGGCAAGCATGGGAGGAGTATGGCTGAACAAGTTTGCATATGACTGATAACTGTGGTCCATAATTGACTCCACGGCTGACACAGACATCCTACAGAAGGGTTTTACAGAGACAGATACCTGGTGTCAAAACAATTTCCTCAAGCAGAATGCCAAAGAATGCATAGTCATCCCCTTTGGATAAAACAAAGTGCACACAAATTACCACATAGGTGGTAATCCAATATGTACAGAGAATGTAATTATGGCCCTGGGGACCCAGGTATATAGTAAACTCTCCTTTGATGATCACATTGCCAAAGTGTCTACAAATTCCTTCTATGTAGCCCACCTAATGTCACCTAATATAACCCACTTTGTCTAGTCTGATGATGTCACCATCCTACAAATATACCTGTGGAAACTAAAACTCCCACTAATGTGTATAGCGCATCATGTAAATGCATACTGCTCTAGTATCATTAAGTAGTTAGATAGGGGTTTGAATCCTGCACTTGACAACTGTATGAGAATGTGTGTGTATCTCTTTGTAGAAGAGCAACCTTTTTGGAGACAATTACGACATCTTAAATGTGGTATACCCATCTTTGTCAAGTCTGATGATGTCACCATCCTACAAATATACCTGTGGAAAGGAGAACTTCCAGTAATGTGTATAGCATGTCGTGTAAATGCATACTGCGCTAGTCATGAGGTAGTTAGGTAGGGATTTGAATCCTGCACATGACAACTGTATGACTGTGTGTGTGTGTGTGTGTATGTGTATCTCCTTGTAGAGGAACAGCATTTTTGGAGACAACTACAACACCTTAAAAGTGGTATACTTATCTTTGTCAAGTCTGATGATGTCACCATCCTACAAATATACCTGTGGAAAGAAGAATTCCCAAAAATGTGTATAGTGCGTCGTGTAAATGCATACTGCTTTAGTATCATAAGGTAGTTAGGTAGGGGTTTGAATCCTGCACTTGGTGAGTGTGTGTGTGACACAGTTGGTCACTGTGTTGTGGGTTTTGCTTTTACTACTGTATGGCATATCACAATGACAACAGTATGTGCATTGCACGTCAGGTAGCTGTGTGGCAAATACATATACGTATATGTGACCTCAATTATTTCAGAGGTGGGAACCCTGCTTTCTCCATGAACACATCTGTTATCTTTGCCAGAGTGTGCTGCCACTTTCCAGACCTTAGGTCACATCTGTATGCTTGTGACAATCCCAGCCACTGCAGTGATCTCTGGCCTAGGTCATCCATGTCATGCACACTCATTACGGTTTCTATTGAATAGTGTGAGTGAGGGTTTATGCCTGAGGTATATTACAGACCAGTTAAAATGCAGCAAAGTCTGTCAATGATGGCTATTCATTATAGGTGTACAACAACCTTTGTGGATATGCATGCAGACCCCTTATTGCTTATGTGATTCACAGAGGGATTTCAAAATACCTTTGGAAATGTGATTACCAAAGGAGAGATGATGTAACACTTGGCTGTATGTACACATCGGTACCTGTCAACATGTTGGGGGCTACTACCTATGTGGTACTGTGGGGATACTATGTTTTGTAAAGGTGGATGACCATGCTTTAGTTGGCTTATAGCTTTACAGCATGGGTTTGACAACAGGTATCTGTCTGTATGATACCCTTGTGGAGGATGTGTATGTCATCTGGAGAATGCATTATAGGCCACAGTATGCATTTCCAGACATGGACGGACATATCCCTACTGTGTTTGCTTGTACCTAAGTGAGCTATATGGCAATCAGGAGTGGTCCCAGGAATGGGTGCAGGTGAACACCACTGGTTACTGGCATAGTATAGTTTCTGAAGGGTACAAATGTTACTGTGTGTCCTACATCTGTGTGTCAATTGTCAAGACATCATCTAACGATTGTTTATGATCAGGCTGTAGAGGTTATGTATACTACCAGAATGCAAACCAATGACAGATAGTAACAGTATCACCTACAGCACAGTGTCAAACCATGTCATACACACACGTGTACCCAAGTTTCAAAATGTGTGTAGTACAACGAATACTGGCCACCAATAGAAACTATGGAGTGTTAACACTGTGTAATACAGGGCATGTCACCCTGCCCATGTGTCCACTATGCACGTACATGCAGACAGTGCACCTCCACCATGTTCACAAATGTACACCTGCAAACCTGTGCTGCGCACATCCCACATGTACTGTCCACTCTCTAACACATGCATAATACTACACACATCAGCCAAGTGGTACATGGGCAGACAATACACTATTGGAATTAACACTGGTGTAAACAATACTACATTGACAATCATAGCTTTAATGCATCATGCCTGCTCAGCTACACCTTCAAGGATATCATTACACTTTACTGCTGACAACATGCTAACATTGCTATACTGCCATAAAGTCACCCTGTGCATCAGCACCATATTAGCCTGTTCCTGCATCAATGTTACAGATGACAGGAGGTGGCACAGGTTTCATCATATGCACAGGGTGTGTTGTTGGTCTGTCAGAGGCCTACATTGAGCCATACAATTGACATGTATGTGTGTGTGTGTGTGTGTGTGTGTGTGTGTGTGTGTGTGTGTGTGTGTGTGTGTGTGTGAGGGCCAAGAGTACTGGTATGGGCCAATGTTGATGTAATGTGTGCGGGTATGTGTTAGCCCTAGGTGTCTGGTTTATGTGTGTGTGTGTCTGCATGCACACAGTTCCACCATGTGGCTGCCATATACAGGGATTTGTGGGACAGCCACAGACTGTACCTGCCAGGCTTTACAGATCACCGTCTCCGGCCACGGATATGGTACCTGTGCCTGGCAAGGATGCTACTGACAGTATCAGGTACTAAGCCAGACTGAGTACGATCCTCAGAGGTAGACATATGTACACTGAACCCAAGCCCCTGTTGGGACTGTCCAGAGCCACGTGCACGTGGTCTTCTAGAATGGTCTATGGACAGCCCACCCCCCAACATTGCTGGGGCTGGTACTGGCACTACGGGAGCGGCTATGACTTGAGGGACATCCATGGCGACTGCCAGCTGCTGATGTTGCTGGCATACATCTACGTCGATGTCTCACCCATCCCGCACTGTCCTGACACATGGACATGACATTGCAGAGGACATCTAATGTCTCACCCCAACGTCTATCCATGACCACAGTGTAATTATGGATGGCACCTGCTAGGTCATGGATACTGTCATTTAAAGCGGTGTTATGTGCCCTCTGTGCCCTTAGTCCCTGTCTGGTGTACTGTTCCATATGTGCCTGTGCCTCCATGATAGCCTGGAACATGCATGAGGTTGTAAGACCTGTGGCACATCTGCCAGGGGCATGATGACCAGCAGTGCTCTGATGAGAACCCCTGGACATCTGCCTATGTGATACCATTCCAGACCTCTGGGTATGGCTGCTGTGTCCGGATGCATGTGCCATAGGTATCACACTGTTCTGGCCATTGCCGACTGTAGACTGTCCCTCAGCTAAGGGCATTGGTGATGATGGATGTATTGGCAGTATGACTGTGTGCATGGATGGGGTGGACAGCTGTGTACTGTCGATTGGTGGCCCAACAACAGACCCTGGCAAACATACCTGTGCCTCAACACACCTATCCTCATTATCACAGTGACATCAGGTTCCCTGCTGCAGTGAACCAGCCCAACCTTAGCACCTGTGAGAGGAAGACAGGAAACACACTTTACAACCTGTACATGATGTCAGAACAGATGAACAAATGCACACATGCACACATGCACACATGCACAGATGAACACGTGCAAACATGCACATGCGCACATGTGCACATTTGCACACATGCACACATGAGCACATGCACACATGAACACATGCACACATGCACACATGCACACATGAACACATGAACACATGAACACATGCACACATGAACACATGCACACAAATACACTCCTCACTAAAGCAGACACACACACACACACACACACACACACACACACACACACACACACACACACACACACACACACCACCAGCAATCCAGAACATACCCAATAGCGGTTGATGGTGGGGTACAGTATCACAAGACAAACAGTCATATCACACGTGTCAGTATGCAGGACGTGTGTTGCTCAACAGCATGCAGTGGGAGTGTAGACAGTCCATGCTAATAACAGTATACATGGCTTTGATGCATGTGTGTTGTTGTTCAGTGATTGGCCCCACCCTGGAACTCAATGTGTACATGGACACAACATTGCTGTGCAAGTATTACAAGCTCTTCAATGTGCTGTGCACCATCACTCACAGGTATACATACCATGGCTGGATGTTTATCTGTGTGTCACATAGATATCTGTTACTGATTAGAGCATCTGTGTCTTTAGCAGATAATTGTGGACACAGGTTTAGCTCATGCATCCTATGTATACACACAGGATGAGTGGTGCGTGTATACCTGATGGAATACCATTGCTCAACATAGCCATTGTACAGTAGTTATGGTGAGTGTAGAACATATTGTGGACATGCCAGTGCCAGCCATGACATGGCATGCTACAACACAACTGCAACATTAAACATCACACATACCCAATGTGTGTCATGTGACTTATACACTCAATAGCTTTACAAGACATATATGTATCACTTTGTGCAAATGGTGATTGCTATGCATATTGTGCATAGGTGCATATGTTTGCACACACACAACATTGAGGTGTATAGCAATGAATGCTATGTGTAGTACTGTGGTTACTGTAACTGGATGGCATGTAGTACCATGAGCCATCATCATGCAGCATCATGTGGTCACTCAAGGCTACTAATGTGTGCCAGACCAGCACCTATCATGCTGTACCTGAACCGCAGTACCATGACTGCATTCACCATTTCACAGCCAGTTGTTACATGGGTTTGTAAGGTGCCCAATAGGGAGCATTGCCTAACATGAATGTGTTGTGTGTTGAAGAGTGTCGCACTGCCCCATGATAGATCTCTACCCCTCAGGTATATTATGTGTGCTGTGTTGATGACATTTGGGATACTGGAGTGTGACCTTACAGCATGTGTCTGAATACGCCATGTGTAGCATATTAACATCTACTGCGTATGACGGAGTTGTGTATGTCGTGTGCATGTGTATCGACTGCCTATCCAATGTCCACTATAGTGTAGCCACAATTGTTTGGGATGCTCTGTGTATTGCATGTGTTTGAGGCAGCCACTCACGTTACTGAGATGTGCATAGTGTCACAGCAAACATGCACAGCATGCATTATGCGTAGGTGTATTACATGTGTACATGGCCTACACCTCACCTATGACATGTACATTTTATTTGCAATATTAAATGTAGAACACACTCACCAGCATGTGTCTGCTGCCTTGCTGTCACACCAGAGGGACCTGCAAGGATATGAAACAGTTTGTCAGTGGCAACAACTGTGGCATTGCTACTGTGGGTTTGCAGTCTTACAGTAGCACAATGGTTGACAGTCACAGGCCTACACATCATGTTCCAAATTATCAGTATTGAACAACACCAGGCTCCACATCTTCTAACTACACAGTACACATCTCACATATGCATGATCTAACAATAGAGGTAACAGTAGTCTACAGATATGCCACCTTACCTGCATGCTCAATGTGAACTTGCTGGGGGGCTCCAGCCTCCATGATGCTACATGAGTGCTGTTGTTGCTGTTGGCTGGGAGCCCCCAGGCTCAGGAGCAGCTCCTCCACTCTGGTGAGGGGGGGATGGGTGGCAACCCCACCACCTGTGGCAAGCTGTTGCCTACGGACATCAGACGCACGCTGCCGGACATGTCTAAGTAAATCACTACAGTGATGTCGTACCTGCTCATATGTCCAGTTATGCATGCCTATGTCATTTATCCTATGGACAACATCTTGCCACAGTGCAGTCCGCTCATGCTGGTCTTGGCTGGTTCTTGAGAATTGCAGGGTGTAGTGTTGGATGAGACAGGTGGTTAGTATTTCATCCTCTGCATAACTATAGGCAGGGTTGTGATGGTGGGCCATGACCCTGGAAGACAATGAAACAATATGTGTGAGCAAGTCATGTGGCACACTTAACATTCTACAGTACAGATATCACTGAAGTGCCATAAATAGCAAACTATTGCCTGTCAGAGGATACACACTTTCAATACCACATATCAGTGCTCAACCCACAACTGCCTGACAGTGCCTGACACGCTCTATATATTAAAACATTTTCTGCACAGCAACAAAGAGAAACCACTATGTAAGACTATGCAACAGTACATGGCACACTGTACGCAACACAATGCACCACCTAGCCACAGGAGGTATATATCAAGCTAATGCATAAAGAAATATGTAATCCATTGCAATGATTGTAAAGTCCAGTTACAGTATTACCAGTATACCACGTTAGTTGATCGAAAACCCTGCCTAAAATATGTGCACATTTGTGAATATAGGTGGCATACTGCTGTACTAGACTATACATGTTGCTAGATACGCACTTATATCCTGTAACACACATATGACCAAGGGCATGTTACAGGCATACCCACACACACATCAGACATACATACAGGACACAGAGGTATGGCAACCCAGATGAGCTTTACGTGTGTACCATACAGTACTGTGTGTCAGTACTTACAAACCCTTATGCCTGAAGTATGTAATCTTTGAGGACTACAGGGAACACACAAAACAGTGTTTCCAAGCAATGTGGGCATACACCATACTGTGCTGTTTAGGCCTACAGCTTCAGATAGTACTACAGTTCATACAGGGGTTTGATTCACCAGCAGTACCAATCAATGAGCATACATGTACTGCTTTATCCTCCAATGGCACACCCCAGTTAACACAAAGGGACTACATCACACCGTATGCCATACTGCTTTTTCTGGCTAGCAATAGCATACACATCTTTTGCTGGGATCAGAGCTAGGACACATAATACCATGACAGAAACAGTTTCCCACTAAGCTATCCCACATATACACAACTGTGACACATTCACCAACACATTCACCAACACACTCAGTCAACCTCACATAGCAATTATTGCAACAAGTACATGTGGGTGTGTATTGGTTCATAGGTAGGTAATAGGCTATTGGCCCTAGGGCCTACAGAAGCCTAGCCAGACGGTACCCTGGCCTTTGACACCCAAGTCATTTAATTTCATGCGCCCCTGTCAAGCAGAGCCACAGAGGTGATTCCCAGGGTGTATTTCCTATCTCCCATCCAATCATCAAGACTATTCATGATGAGTGCTACTGAGGAGCTATGTTTGCTATTGATAGGTAGTTTGTTCTGGAGTTTGGGATGTCTCTGAGATAGGAATCTATCCCTTCAGCATGTTCTGTTTATTGAGGTGACAAGGTTTAGGTCCCTAAAGCGTGTAGCTTGTAGGGATTGTGATCTGTTTACGTGGAGCATGTCCAACAGCTCTGGGTTTGACATAGCTTTGTATATTAGGCACAGGTCACCTCTGGGTTGCCGGTATGCGACACAGTCTAGCTGTGGTTTTGTGAGACGGTCTGCATAGGGCATCTGTTTGAGGACAGTATTACTCTTTGTGAGGTATGTCTGTGGCCTTTCCAGTTGCTGTAGATGTCTTGTGAGGTACATACCAGAAGGGGCATTGTACTCTCTAATGGGTTTTGTGAGTGATGAGTAGAGGGGAACACAGACCTCTTTTTCCCTGGATGACACAGCTTTTGTGATGAAGTGTGCCATGTAGACAGATTACATGACTAGTGTGGCACTGTGATTATCAAGGGGGAGACTACTGTCCACCTGTGTCCCATGGTCTCTTAGCACACTTTCGGTGTTAAGTCGACTACCACCTATGTGGTAGTTCAAGGGTACAGAGTTTTTATCAAAAGGGATGCCAATGAATTTCCGACATTGAGCTTGAGGCCATGGCTTTGTCACCAGGCATCTGTCGCAGTAAATATGACTCTGTCTCTCCCTCTCTCTCTCTCTATATATATATATATATATTTATATATATATATATATATATATATATATATATATATATATATATATATATATATCTATGCACATACATATAAACATCCATTGGTGTACATATAGAAATACATATAGGCACATATACAGTGCACCTTTCATGGTGGGAATATCAATTATGCGAAGTATGTAAGGTATACAGTTATGTAATGATATTGCACAGTCTTGTGCGAAATGCATTGAAGGTGTTCTCAGCCCATGTAGCTTTAGCAGGCCTCACTGGTTGCAACACTGCAAACCTAACAAATCACACCCACAGCGTTTAACCACCACATGTCATATACCAGCATTGTATGCTGTCTTGTTTGCCACACACTACTACCTACATACAAATATGCACATAACAACCTTCACCAACATATATATGACCTCCCTTCAGAAAGTACAGATGCTAATATATCTGACACAGATACATCTCTCCGTATGTGTGTGCCATACACACACAATGTCCACACTGTTGTAAGTCCCTGGACCTCACGGCTAACCTGTTGGGACTTGCTGCAACATGAACAGGTGTCACATGTGAGCACACAGTAATATTAGAGGGTGTATACATAGCTGCAAATGCTAGATTAGCATACTAGCCTGTTACAGCAGTTGCCAATGCTAAGCTACACGTTGATATGACTATCATGCATGTGTTACTCTGTCACATCCATGGTTATATAGCTGTATGCGCTACTCCCCCAAACAGCCATTGTCCACACTACTGTACAGAACACAGATAACATGGTTCAGATGTTTGACATTTAATGCTGAGCTACATATATCACAATTATGTCCCACTGCACACGGCTACACACTGATTTGTCCATGGCAGTAGTTATGCAGGGCATCTGTGCATAGATACGTACTGTTGCCACATATTGATGTTTCAAAGTATGTAGAGTAGTCTTCAAATACATCTACTACATGCCAGTAAATACATATATGTTACATACCTTTCCTTTGTATGTGTTCGTAGTTTTCAGTTTGGTGTGTCTTTGGCTCCCCCCCCCCCCCGCTGGTGTGGGTGGGGGTGTCTCTCTCTCTCTCTGTCTCTGTCTCTGTCTCTCTCTCTCTCTCTCTCAGCATCTGCAATGGGATGATTGCATGTGTGACTAGCAAGTACAGCCTGCTTTTATAGGCATCTGCACACGTGCATGTGATGGCCTCTGCACCAATTGGTGGCCACCATTTGGTAATTGCATGCAGCCTGCTATGTGGTAATTGCAGTACTCACTGTCATAGCAACCCAATGCTATAAATTGCTACATCAGATAGGCATAGCCCTTTCAGCTTTCCAAAGTGGGGCCCATGCTTGTTTGCTGTGGACTCCATTGTGTAAGTCAGAAGGTTGGTATAGTTCTTATATCTGAAGCTAGGGGTGTAGCCAGTGATTTTAATGTTGTACTCAGACCTGAATGTTGCCACTTCCACTACACAGTTATCAGTGTAGAACTGTACTCACCCCTACAAATTCCAACACAAGATACATGGGAGTATGTAGTTTCTTTTCTACATATACAATTAACTGCCATACAGAAGTAGTTATTGAGATGTATTCATTTGGCACATGAACTGTTTGTGAACTGCTATACTGTGAATATTAATTTACTCACTTTTGAACAGTTTGTGCTTTTTTAGTGTTGACATTAACACAGGCTGCTCAAGAAAACTGGACAAATTTCAGTACTGAGTATGCCTACCTACATCCTTGGTAGACCCTGAACACACAGGTATATTGTACATTTGGGTAGGGGTGCAGTAGGGCAGAGAGCATTATGTATTAATGTGTGAACTTTATCTTGCTGGACTTAAAGGGTTGCTGTGTACCTGTTAGTTTACCAAGGCAAGTAGTCTGTCTGCGTAGCTCCCAACTGTGGACCTATCCAGATGGTAGCCAGAGGTTAGCCTGTTATTCTTTGTCTGTGCACCACACCGGTCTTTTCAGCACTGGAGCAATGGCATTGTCACAGTTGGTTGCTACCAGTACATGGCTACATCCCTGTTGTACTCCTACATAAGGGTATGCTTCTGGAACTCCTTCCAAAGCTATTTGCACAGTGTGTAACAGCAGAATAGCTGATATGCCTGTGTGTTTCTGCCTCTGCCAGGCCTCTCAAACACTCAGGTACATATTTGAACAGACTCAGGGAAAAGTAGGTAGAAGTGAGGTACACCTTTAAAATATTAGAGACATTAAGTTGGGACTTTGAGAGAACCAGAGCATATGGATTAATACACCTTTTCTGAAGTAGAAGCAGTGTCTAACTCTTACTTATTGTCATTATTCATTAAGTGTAATTCCCCACCTTTCTGCCTAATGTCAGTGCCTTTCAGAGGGATTCAGAGGGACACAGCTAAAACATGTCTCAAAATCAGGGACATGCCTGGAAATTAGTCACAGTTGGGAAGTATGGCCTCTGCCCTAATCAGATATGCTAGTGTTTGTCCTGCTATGATACTGTGTGGGGGTTGTAAAGTGCTGCTGTAACATTATTTCTTGCTAGAATAGCTGGTTCTCTTTTCACAGTCGTAATGCAATTCCACAAGAACTGCTGGTAAAGATCCACAGAACAGGATTTGTGTTATGGCATTCCTATTTGTCCTTTACATTCACTCATTCTGATGCATGATATATTTATTTCAGCACCAACTTGTTGTATGTTTACCATGGCTTAGTGGTACTTCATGCAGTCTAGTTTGTACAAGGTCCAGGGTTCGAGACTGACAGAGGTGTTTTATTTTGCTGCTGAGCAGAACAAGGGCCCTGACATACAGAGTGACTAAGGCACTTTTAAGCCGTTGTAAGTGGGTTTGCGTGGGTTTGCATGATGCTTAGCTAAGCGCACACAAGCGCACACAGGCGCACACTCGCACAAACCCACTAACTACTGCTTAAAAGTGCTTACTCCCACTAACCCCCACGCTCATTTCTTTGAAAGAAAAGAAAATGGGGAGATAGGAAAGTGGTGAAAATGGGGCACAAAGAGGGAAAGACAGCAGGGAAAATAGCTCGGGATGTGCAGGATGGGTGTAGGGAAGGCCCATAGCTGCCCATTTCTTTAACAGCAACAGCTGTGCATATGCAATAAATTTGGAGGGAAACATGAAACCTTCAAGCCCTGTGAGAGGGGTGAGGACAACAAAGTATGTTGTACTGCCAATTAAATATCAGTTTATGTGTCCAGCGGACATGTGTGCAAAATGGGCAGCTATGTATGGGGCGTAATTTTTTTTGGGAGCAGATTGCCCTTTTTTTTTTCAGGTGAGAGTGGAATGTGGGGTAGGGGAAGTAAGTATATTTGGGGAGGTAGGTTGGGGAGGTAAACAGACAAGACAAACAAGACACATACAGGGGCAGAATATGACATGTGGTGGGTGAACACCATTGACGGGGAAGGATGTTTGGAAATCGCAAGCCCATGAGCCCACAGATGGCAACAGTGAAACTGAGATCCCAACACATGGGCAGTCACCACTGCACCTTCACAGTCCAGAGGGTGGCTGTGCTGGGGCTGCGTAGGAGGGGCAGGCTCACCCGTGAGTTGCGCCACTGGTGCCTCAAACTGGCGTAGAGGATCAGCGACATAATGCTCGATCTCCCTACGCACCATAGCCTGGACCGTTTGGAGGGAGATAGGTGGCCCTCCTCTGCCCACACTTGCATGGGGGGGATGAGCGCCATCCCCTGCAGCGCTTCCACCTGAAGGTGGCACAGGGCCAATGGAGGAGGAGGTCCCAGGCTGGGCACCGAACCTGCTGGTGCCAGGTGCCATCGCCAGCTGAGGTGGGACAGGTGGGTCCACTGGGACCGGCCTTCCCATACGTTCTATGTTTAGGAGGATTTAATTAAAATATGGGTTAGTAACAGTCAACAGCATTTACAATTAGTTATAACAGCATGCAGAAGTATTCCCATTAACCAAACATACCAGAGTTCCAACAGTTGAACAGCAAGCATGACACATGCATATATGGGACAACAGTGGACATTACAACAGCATGCAGGTTTAATTGATGGCAACAGGCCACCAGTATTGTGGTATTTGAACAGGGTACATGCATCAAAATAAATGCAGATATTTATAAACCAATAGGACATATGTCCCAACAAATGTTTTGAGATTAGACATACCCACTGAGGTGTGGAATTGCATTTTTTATGCACATACAGTAGGGTGGAAAATGATAGCTCCATTAACAACTTAAATATCCTTCTAGTTTACACTACTTTCCTATTGACTGCAGTTATATGTCCCCTACATGAATTATTATACTACACAATTGTCCTTAGATCGTGGAATGGGTTTTGCTAGATCTTTATATACATGGGTTGTATCTAACATACAAACTGTCCGGGATGCAGATGTTACTGCTACATATTTTGTGAGTTGCTCAGACACACTACTGCTGAGATGGTACACTGACAGTTCTACTTTCATATACTTATCTAGATATGTTTAGGTGAAATTATCAGTTATATGTTAACAGCTCCCTACATTTCTGCCAGCACAATGACATTTCTGGGGAACACAATACCAAGCTACTCATGTGCCAGATTAACCTGTACATGCTGGGCATGACCCAACAGTTGAGGACTGTGAATATGCTTAAAAGCTACTGGCACTCCCTTCATCCACTTTATATGGGCCTACCCAACTGTGTGTTAACAGCGCTTAATACAACAGTACTATTTCTATAATGCAAGAGTACAACAACATATCAAAGAAAATGACACAGACACACTCCAGGAATTATACCTTTATTAAGGACTTAAAACACTTTTCTAGAGGCTCTCTCATTCATTTTATATGACAGTACATGCAGAATAAATATTAGAGAATTATTATACCTTTATTTATTGTGTTTAAACATTTTTTTCAGGCTCTCTCATTTATTTTACATAACAGTACAAGCAGAATACTTACTAACCTGCCTGGTGGTGCAGCCTTAGCAGCCTGTCTACATAGGCTTGCTGATTTGCAGCACGGACACCTGCAGCTGTGAAGTAAATGAAGTGATATTGAGACATACCTATCCATAATATAGACTAGAATAGCAATTCTTACATACTTAATTCCATGGCTACTTACTCAGTAGTGGGGCATTTGCCATCCCACAGGCCTCCTGTATCCACTGGTCCAGTTGATCTGCCTTGCATCTTTTCAGGTCTGCGTGGTGGTGTCTGACCTGCTCACCAGTCCGAGGGACACCTGTGGCACTGGTGAGTTCATGAGCTAGATGGTCCCAGGCTTCTGCTTTGTATTGGGTGCCCTGGTACTGGCCCTGCAGGAGTCTATCCTCATGATTATGGACAAGGAGCCAAACCATTACTTTTGACTCCTCAATGCCCCAATGTTGCGCTCGAAAATGAGAGCCCTCTCTAGCACTGGCCATTGCTGCCTGCAGATGTGAGCTACAACCAGTTATGGCTAGTATTCCTACCTATGGAGCTTAAATATGCATCATTTCCCGCACTTATTTGTGATTGGCCAGTTTTGAAAAAATGCAGCTGAAGGTACACCTGCTTAGCAATTTGTAAACTTACATTGATATGTATGTGTGTGTTGAAAGTGCATACTTATGAAAAGCTGTCATGGCTTAGTGGTTCAGTACTGTGATTATGGTGCTCAGTATCCTGGATTCGAGGCCTGTCATTGCTTTTTATTTCACTACTGGCCAGAGCGGCTAGGAAGTGTGGCTATGTTTTACTGACTTTGCTCAACTTTGCCCGACATTGCTCTACATTGCTCTACATTGCCCGATGTTGCTCTACATTGCTCTACGTTGCCCGACGTTGCTCTACATTGACCGATGTTGCTCTATGTTGCTCTATGTTGTGCTGGTTAGCGTGGTGCGTAGCTACGTGCACACATGTTCTGTTTGCGCTAGTTGGCACGATGCACAGCTCCGTGCAAAGCTATTGTGCTAGTTAAATCAGTGCTAAGCTATGAGGACTTATACTGAGATGTGTTTAATACTGGTAAACTTTGCTTAGCAGTGCTTTAAATTGCTTAAGATACATTACTTATGCATTCATCAGTATGCATAACCATTTCACTTTCTTATATATATATAAAATTCGTTCACCACTACATAGACCATTTCAATGCTTTTTACTAAAATTTACTAAAATTACAATGATAAATGTCAGGAATTCTTTTCATATACAGATTTCCAACAGAAAATGAAAGGGGAGTGGTGGGACTCAAACTGGGAATGCCTCCTCTTAGTGCGAAGGTTCTACCACTACGCTATTGCTATTTTGCTTAATTTGCATATATAAGTTTCTTATTATCCTCTTCGATGCCTTGACTGCTAACTGTAGCTAAGCAATGGGCAAATGCACAAACACGCGTAAATACGGGCAGCTATATCAGGAATAATAAAAAAAAAAGAAAGTTTTACATTTTATTATTGTACTGGGGTTTAGAATGTGGGGGAGTGTAGTGTTGGGTATGTACACATTTGAGCGGACTCGCTCATGTCAGTTGACATTTCCCAATTGTGAGACTTGCAGGGGCATGGATTTTTGGACTGCTCGGCAGTCTGACATGCCCCCTACACTCGTGCATGTTCCGTGTTAGCCTTAGCGTTGAGGCAGCGCACCCTCATTAATATGCATGGCATGCTGCCATCTTACTCTTACACTGGTGTTTCCGTGTAAGACTACTCTACTCTTACACAGAGGATTCGTGAATCCTGCCCAATAAGTTTATGTTTTTTTTGGTTTTTTGTTTTTTTTTATTACTTTGATTTATGTAAGATGTTTGAATCAAAGAGTGTTTTTCTGGCTGACCAAATGTGCATGTTTTTAAAAAAAAGAATTCTGAATGCAGGTTATGCCAGTCAGCTGACCTAGATGTGATGTCATGTGCCAGAGCTGAAAGAAATAGAATCTCCACAGCAGCTGTTTTGTTTACTTTCTAAAGTCTGATATGAGAGAGTAGAATTATCATAACAGCTTTCTGTGACTTTTAAATATTCTGCTATAAAAACAGGTGCAGAGGCAGTTAAAGTTCAGTTGTTTAGCAGTTGTTGAAGTAGTTGTTATAGCAGTCAGTTGTTGTTTTCCAGATGAGTACTTATCACTGTGAGTTTTTCAGAGCTGTTCAGTAGAATTTGTAGGAGTTGCTATTCCAGTCACTGAGGACCAGACAACAGCCTGAAGAGTGGACATATATGCTTAGTTTGCCTTGCAGACGTAAGAGTATCATCTTGCCTTGCTGAGTTAATTAGATTAGACAGGGACAGTTAATCTTTAGACAGGCATCTACAGTTAGATTGTCAGAGTTTTTCTTCAATCAATGTGAAAACTATCATGCAGAGTTATTTTCATAATTCCTCTGTGTGAAACTCTGTGGTTTATTGGAATCAGTTATTCAGTGTATATATGTTTTATTTATTAAATATTTTACTACCTCCTATTGTGTTTGGTTATTTAGAAAATACTTTTAGTAACCTAAGAGTGCTTATGCTTATTATGATAACACCAGGGCCACTCTGAAAAGTCTTAATGATTGATTTGCATGCTACATTTTTATATCAATATTTATTTAACTCAATATAATTGAACACCCCTTTTGAAGGGCACTGTGGTATTTTGACTGGTGGTAGCCATTACCATGTAATCTGTGAAAGAAAACATAGCAGGTAAATCTGTGCCAGTATTTCCTAAGAGTGTTTGTATAAGTGAATATCAAATATTTATGAGTGTGTCAAATACCTTGGACTAGGACCTAGTGCTCTGCAGTGGTTAATGTGAAGGCTCATTTGGGAACTGTTGTGAAGCATCAAGTCCAGTCCCAGGTTTGTCCCTGTTCCCAGTGTACTCTTAGGGAAAATTGTGGTTTCTATCTCTGCTTTCAGTGATACTCCCTTACCAGAGGTCCAAATGGAGAGATGATAAATCAGCAAGTAGGGGTTTCAATGGAGAGATAATAAGTCAGCAAGCAAAGTGGGGTCCGAATGGAGAGATGATATGTTGGCAAGCAAGGGGGGGGGGGTGAATGGAGAGATGATAAGTCAGTAAGCAAAGTTGGGTCTGAATGGAGAGATGATAACTCAGCAAGCAAATAAGTCCAAATGGAGAGATAATAAGTCAGCAAACAAAGGAGAGTAGAATTGCTGAAATTGAATTCTTCCTCAAGTCTTGGTGAGTACGTTCACAAGGTGGACTCGGTTTTTTGCAAAATCTCACCAAGACGAAACTGATATATAGAGCATATTTTATATAGAATATCATGGACAGAACTAGGTCATAAATTAAAAAAAGATAGCTGGGTGCACAAGACACAGGATAAAAAAGTGTCAAATCCTGGTAGGCACACTGGTGCCAGGATTGGGAAAAATGGCAGAGTAGAATCCTTAAAATATAGAAGCATTCCTACAGTGAGTCCAAGCCAGGCCCAGAAGGGGGATGCCCCCCCCCACTGTTGTAGAAGAAAGTAGTAGCCCACAAAAATCACAATAACTGATAGGCCAAAGAAAAGCCATAAAGATGATACAGCGGACTTTTGAGAATAAGAAAGAAAATTTGTATTGCTACTATTATGCAAAACACCCAGAATTTCCAGGCTCAATATATACAGAAAGATTAAGAGAGAAATTAGAGGAAAGAAAAATACTTCCACAAGAAAAACTGTCAGAAACGTCAAATAAAATTTTGTGTTCATTAATACAACAGGTTTGTGAAAAACATTATATAGACCAAGAAACTTTGATCTGGTTGGTAAAAGAACCATCTGATGAAGTGAGAAAATATAAATAAAACCTAGAGATTTTTAAAAACTATAAATAAAGAAGTATGGACATGGGAAAGAGAGATTTGATATGGTGCAATATTTATGCAAAGTCATAAACAAAATTAATCAATACAAAAAGGCAGCCCAAAAGATATTCGAAGATAAATACAGGCAAAGGCATCTAGATATGAAAAATTTCACAATAAAAATAATATCACAAAGAGGGACTGTAGAAAAGAAGATTAGTAAAGTGGAAATTAAAAACATAGAAGTTGAAGTTATGGAATGCCTGTGAAGTGAAGAATTTGATGCAGAAGGTCTAACACAGGTTACATCACAGCATGATAGAAAGAGTCCCCAAAGTAAGGAGAAACAGGAAGACCAGGAGACATCTGAAGAAGAAATATGGACATGGAAAATAAAAAAAGATTTAATATGGTGTAATATTTATGCAAAGGAGAAAGCAAAACTAATCAATACAAAAATAGCAGCAACAAAGATATGTGAAGAGAAATATAGGTAAAGGAATCTGGGCATGGAAAACTTTACAATACAAAAAATAAGAAGGAAGAGGAAAACTAGAAAGAAAATTAGTAATTGAAAAGTTAAAGAAATAGAAACTGAGATTATGGAGTACCTGCAAAGTGAAGGATTCAGTGCAGAAAATCTAACTCAGAAAGCACGACAGTAGGATAGAGGAGGAAGCACCTGGTCAGTTGCCATATGAAGATATTTTGGAGCCTTCCACAGGAAACCAGTTTAAACATTTACTCGAAGCTGGACAGCAAAGGAAGGAACAGGAAACTGTGGCAACTCTGATGCAGTCAATGATGAGGAATGATAGGTTAGTGAGTTCCCATATGACAGCACAACGAATAACACAGGATGAAATTGAAAAGAATGTGCCACAGGAACATGCTATAGAACTTTCTATAGAATGCCCGCAGAAAATGTAAAACAAAAAAATGTGCTCTCAGTTTAGAAGAAAATGAGCTAAGAGAAGAGTTGCTTGATTTAATAGAGGTAGACAGACATATTAAGATCAATGAAAGAAATAGACTGCAGAACGTCAATAAACCCAAAAAGTTAGAAGTTTAATAAAACAAATGATCACAGTAATTAGGACTGTCCATAGAAATTCATGTGATACAACAGAAGTAAACAGAAAATATTACTGTGCAGCTAAATTAATAACAGATAATATTCTACTGCAAGAGCACAGGGTAGTAAGGGAAAGGAAGGGGAGAAATTGAATACCATCATAGAAGTATCTAATAGAGAAAACTATAAAGGAATTAAGACAAGAAGTGTCACTGTTAGAGGAGTAGAGAAGAGGGAACAGATCAACAGAAATACTCAGAAAGATAGATGTGATGAATACAATGCACAGTAATATAAAGGATCTGGATTTATCATGCACTGTCGCAAATAAGAAACTAAAAATAACAGCACAGGCAGAAAAATATAGAAGATGCACAGATAAATATAAAGGAAAAGTACAAAATAAACAATTAATTGATGACCCAACAAAGTTTTATAGATAATTGGGAAACAAGGTAAAAGGAATTGAAAGACCATCAAAAAAGAAGAAATAAATACATTTTGGAGAAGTATTTATGAAGATCCTTTGGAACATAGCAAAGATGCTAAATGGATAGAAGAAGTAAAAGAAAGAATTAGAAGTTCAAAGGTACAGGATATGAAATGGAATGACATAACAGCCAGAGAGATTTTAATAAAGTTTAGTAAAGCCTCTAATGGGTAAACCCCAGGCCTAAATGCAGTACCTAACTTCTGGCTAAAAATATTAACATCTTTGCAGGGAGATTTAGCCATGAGTAAGAACTATTTATATGAACACCCTGAACGGATACCAACCTGGCTAACAGCAGGAAAAACAATGCTCCTACTTAAGAGTAAACCTGCAGGCTACCCTAAAAATTATAGACCAATAACTTGCCTTCCGATGATGTATAAACTATACACTGGAATTGATGCAGACAGAGTTTATAGTCATTTAGAAGAAAACTCAATTATGGCAATAGAACAAAAGGGCAATAAAAGAAAGTCATATAGAACAAAGGATCATTTGTTGTTAAATAAAGTCATAGTGGAGAACTGTGAAAAGGGGAAGAATCTAAGTATGGCATGGATTGACTACAAAGAAAGCATTTGACGGTATTCCACAGTCATGGATAAAACAGTGCTTAAAAATGTATAAGATACACCCTAGACTGATAAACTACATCATGACGACCATTAAATAGTACCAAACCACTTTGCAGTTAAACCACGATAAAGGACAAATTATTATTCCAGGGATAAAAATCCAAAGGGGGATATTCCAGGGTGACTCTCTGTCACTGTTGTTTTGCTTTTTTGCCTTGTCCTTAACTCATTAAGTTTTCTGCTTAACAGATTAGGTCATGGCTATTATTTGGCTTCCAGAAAGCAACAAAGGGTAACGACTTCTCATCTTCTCTTTATCAATGATTTAAAACTGTATAGCTCATCAGATGAGGAACTGAAATTACAACATTAGTGAGAAATATTTTAGAAGACTTAAAATTAATCCTGAAAAAAACATTGACATCTAGGAACAAAATTCAAGCTATAAACCAATTTGTTCTTCCTGTCCTAATGTACAGTTTTGGAGTGACTGACTGGCCCCAAAAGGTGTTGGATAAATTAGACAGGAAAACAAGAAGGATGCTTCATGCTCATCAAATGATTTATAAAGTCATACCAAGATTGTATATTTTAAATTCTGAAGGCGGTATGGGCCAACTTGAAATTAATTACATGTATAGATCTGCAATTGTGGGACTGCATACATATCTGCTGACTTCACAAGACCCAAATATAGTAAACGTGTAAAACTACCGTTTCTTTCACTGATTTCATTAATGTAGCAAAAAAAGTCTGTAAAAAAGAATTATCAACTGCCAAAATGAGAACTTCAAATATTACTCACCAGTTTAGATTTTGGTCAAAATTAGGTGATTTACTTGATAAATTTTAAATGATTTAGTTTTCTATGTTTGATTTTGTTGTGGCCATCAGTGAATAGTTATGTTTTTGTTATATTTATGTTTAAATAATTCTGTAGAATCTTTGTTTTAAAATTAATAAAAAGTTGTTTAAAATATACAGACTTGTGTCTGCCAAAAAAATTGAAGCACATGGAATCCAGTTTCAGTGCCTTTTCTGGTTGGCAGAAAAATAGCAGAGAAAACTAGCACCGCGTCAAAAGATGGATCAGCACATGGCACCCTACTAGTCATATTTATTCAGATTGTGTCACACACATCCTCCTTGCTTTTCACCTGACCTCACCTCCTACCTGCAGAAAAAGTGCTGGCAGGGTAACACTGCTTGACAGTTGGATGCACAAAGGGCACAAAAGCTGTTTAAACAGTAGATCCAACATGGAGGAAACTTCCATTGCTATAAATCTTATTTTAATGTGCCATTTACACTAACGCTCACTGTCATAAACTGACAACAACCATTCTCGCATGACACCTGTACTGCCAGGCACCACCTTTTAAAGAGGTAGATGTTTGCAATTAAGGCTTTGCAGAGTGAGCACAGCTGTAGACTTATTTGACACACCCACAAGAAAGCTTTATTACACTTTTAGAAATCGTTTTGAATAAGAATTACATGATAAATGTATCAAACTATTTCCATGTGCTTGAAAGACAGC
The DNA here is from genome assembly GCF_019279795.1 of Protopterus annectens. Taxonomy (NCBI): domain Eukaryota; kingdom Metazoa; phylum Chordata; order Ceratodontiformes; family Protopteridae; genus Protopterus; species Protopterus annectens. The sequence goes on along the minus strand of NC_056728.1, from coordinate 1,925,778,688 downwards.
TATGTGTAATGCACAGGATGTTTTAGTACCCCAAGGGTGGTACTGCAGTAGGATATATCAGAAATAGAAATACTGTACAAACTTGCCAAATTAACAGTTACACAATCTATATATAAAAGAACTGGTGCATTTGAAATTATAGCTGGGTTTAATTCTGTGTACCACCAAGTTCATTCAACAAGCAGTGCGCCCCTTATAGTTTACAGTTTGTTCAGTTTTTGGCATTCCCTGATTTGCACATAATAGTTGGTGTGATAAGGCTAAAAGATAGACTTGGGTCTGCCAGCAAAAGCATCACTGTCAGGACACTGCAAGCAAAATAACTGATCTGTTTATTCATATAGCTGCAAGATACTTAAAGTTATGTTAAACACATCCAACATAGCACGCTAAATGAGGTATTCTCAATTGTACCTTTTTGGCTCCTTTTTTTAAGACCCAGTACTTCTGAAAAAAAAATACCTCAGGGTCACTAAACTGTGTCATTCTAAACTCACTCACAATTTGCAGCAGTTATCCGGAATGCTAGACAAACAGGATATGCTCAATCAGCTCTGCACTTTTTTGAAGGTGCAACACTAAAAATGTTTTTTTTTCACAAAGTAAGTAAATCCTTAATCTGTCACCAATATGCACCTTAACTCAAGTACAACGTTGATACAGTTGGAGGAGCAATTGAGGATTATCATATAGATCACCTGACTGCAACCTCCAATTGCCTCTCAGATGCAGCTTCCACTCAAACAGAAAAAAAAAGTAAGTTGAAAGGGAAAAATGTACCATTTTACTGGTATATTTTTCCGATTTCAACAAAACAATGGTGCAGTGCATTTTATTTTTTACAGATGTAGAACAGCAAAAGGCGGTGGCATGTGCCCCTGCACCCAAGTCTAAATTCTCCACTGTTATATATTAAAGCTGCTTTATGTGGAGTTAAAAAGCCCTGTGTCTAGCACTAGTTATCAATAGCATTGTAAAACTTCTGAGTAATAGAGCAGGCTATATAAATGGCGAACAGCCTCAAAAGTGCAGTGCAAGTTTTAACAGAATAATGTTGGTTAACTCATCCTTTAGGTTTGAATGGATCAGATCTCTAAATTATATCAGCACACAAGTGTGTGTCCTTCCTGAAACCAAAGTAAGACTGTACAATCCATGGTACATTGTCTTCTCTGTACATAGTCTGAATATTACTGGCCATTTGGGCTGTTCACCTTTTCATACTTGCAGTACCAGTTATCAACTAAGGATAGATCTGTCACTACACCACACAGCGCCATTTATTTGTATGGCCTGCTCTGGGGTGCTGTAAGCCTCATCATGTTTTGAATTTCAGAGCAGAACTATCTGATCCCTCACTTGCCCGTGCAGCTTGAGGAATTCCAGAACCCTTCTTACGGAATTGAGAATGATGTAACAACTTAAGATAGCATGTTAGCTGAAGTATAAATTGTTTTTGAATCTAAGTAAATATATAAATGCCCTACTTAGAGCCAGGGATAAAGCCTGGAAAACCTGGTGCCACACCAGATCACCCACAGCTAGGCAAACCTTTCACAAGCTCTGGAACAAAGCAAAAAAGCAGGTTAAGCTCGATAAACAGAATTATTATATCACTCAACAAAACAAATACAGTACCAAACCACAAAAATTCTGGGCAACAGTAAATAACATCCTACAGCCTGGAAGAACCACCACTCCCACCCCCAATTTAACAGGTACAGACCTGGACATAGCATCCAGCTTTAATAACTATTTCACCTCCTCAGTACTTAAACTCTTAAACAACATCACTTCCACCAACACCTCACAGCCACCTTAGGCCCAAATCAATACCATACCTTTCACAATTTAGTCTGTTCCTACCTCTAATATCCAAAAACTCCTAGCCAAACTCAAATGAACCACACTTGCAGCCAATAACCTTCCTGCCAAATACCTCCAAATTGCATCTACAGCTGTAGCCTATCTCATTTCACTTCTAATAAATAGCTCCATCACTGAACACACCGTTCCATCCCTGTGGATAACATCATATATCATACCACTCCACAAAGGTGGCCCCTCCCTAGGCCTTTCCAACTATCGACCGATTGCAATTCTCTCACCCCTCCCTAAGATCCTAGAAAGATGTATTCATCACCAGTTCCTCTCCTATCTCCTCACCAACAACCTTCTCTTCTCAACCCAAAACAGAGTTCGCCCATCCCAGAGCACCACCACTGCCCTACTCAAATTCACCAATACTATAAACTCCCACAGGAATCTAGGTAAATTTGTCTCAGCTACCTTCCTAGATTTATCCAAGGCATTTGACACAGTCTCACATAATAAACTACTGTCTTGTCTCTCTGACCTCAACCTTAACAACCCCACCCTCCTCTGGTTTAAAAGCTATTTAGATAACTACCAACAATCTGTCAAATGGCATAACTCTCTATCCCCCCCACTCCCAACCTCCTTTGGTGTGCCGCAAGGATAAGTTCTAGGACCTCTTCTTTTTAATATCTTCACAAACCAACTCCACTCAACTACCTCTAAAGCCACATAGTGCAATATGCTGATGACAAAACTCTAATATGCTCTGCACCCAACATCCAGCTTCTCCAACAAATAGCCCAAGAAGCCTTCTCTGAAATAGAGAACTGGCATAACAACTCACAACTCATACTAAATCCCAAGAAAACACAACTAGTGCTATTCCACTAAATGAGCAACCTTACCTTCTCTGTACTCTCTGCCAGTAAAACCCAAATCACCCCGTCACTGAGGCTAAACTCCTAGGAGTTACCATTGACCAGCAACTCAAATTCACAAAGCACATAACAACCATCACTAAAGTCCACAAAAAGCTATGTCCCCTCTATCGCTGTAAAAGTTATCTAACCACCGAATCTCGAATTGCAATAGCCAGGACCCACCTCCTATCTACTCTACTTTATGCATCCCCAATTCTAACTAATCTTTACAAAACTGACCTTAATAAACTTTCCATCTGTTACAACAAAATCGTTAGATTTGCTACCAATGCCAAATCATGATCCCATCACTGCCTTTCCCTACAAGCCTTGCACTGGCTTGAATTTCCAAACCTATTAAGGCACCATCAACTCAGCCTAGCTCATCTAATTCTGTACTATCCCGAGAAACCCCCCTACCTGACTGGCATGCTGTACTTCCACAATTCAAATAGACAACTTTGGTCCTCCAACAAAGCCTTAATCGAAACCATCGCATGCAAAAACAACTCTGGGGAATCACTATTTGCCCATGAAATAGCAAGAATATGGAACAACTTTCCTCTTGACCTCAAACTACAAAACTCCACACGCTCCTTCAAAAGCCTACCTTTCACCAACCATCTATACAACTGTAATTGACCCCCTGAAGCCTCGTCCACTCACTATTTGTACACCTCTTCTGTCCTGGACAACACAAACAACACCATCTAACTATACCTATCCATGTGTGAGCAATAACCTATATATGAGTGTATGTACATGTGTGTGTATATGTGTGTGTGTGTGTGTGTGTGTGTGTGTGTGTGTGTGTGTGTGTGTGTGTGTGTGTGTATATATATATATATATATATATATATATATATATATATATATATAGTTCCACTTTAAATCATCAAATGTTCAGAACATCGACGTTCTGATCATCGAGACCAGAACATCGATGTTCAAGAACATCGAAAGTTTAAAGTGGAAGTGCCAGGTAAGTGAAAATGTATAATTGTGGGTGTGTATGCAGGGCAGCAAGGTGCCCTGCATGTTGTGTGTGGGTGTGTGCCATCTGAGTGTTGGCATTGCAGGTAGGGTACGGGAAATCTCCAGTTTAGCGATACCGCATATAGCGGTAAATGGGAGATTTCCCTTACCCCACTGTAGTGCGATCTCGTAGTTGGAGGATTAAAGTAGGGGGTGTGTGGGGGGTGCAGGGGGCTGAACATAGTTTTTGTAATTTATTTGGTGTTTGTGTGGTTCATTTTGAAACTTCGATATTCTAAACATCGATGTTCTGGTCTCGATGATCAGAACGTCAATGTTCTGAACATTCGATGTTTCAAATTGAATCCATATATATATATATATATATATATATATATATATATATATATATATTGATATATATATATATATATATATGTATGTGTGTGTGTGTATATGGTCTTACATGCATATTTGCTTGAATGTATATATGGAAACTTAAACATTTATATACTCTTATTCAGTTGTGAAATATCTTGCTACTCTCACTGCATATTTTATACACTTGTATTTTCAACCAAAAGGGGGAATATCCTCTTATTGTATACTAACGGCTGTAAAGTCTACAGTCTGTAAGCTACTACCCTGTAATGTTTTTTTTTGTACATTTTTCTTCTCTGTGTAAACTTATGGAGTTTTTCTTCCCAGGACTCTGCTGAAAATGAACACTTGTTGTCTAGTCGGACTATCCTGGCAAACAAATCTTAAATAAATAAATAAATAAAATAAATAAAATACTGTGCAACCATAATAGGAGAAATGTTGAAGCACAGTTTCAGGGTAAACATTTGTGCTGTGAGTTCTGAAGCCATAGTGCTAAAAGATACATTACTAATTTGGTCAGTCATAAGCAGTGTTATTATCTAAAAAGTAATGTACACTTTGGCAAAAACAGGTGGTGAAGACAAAGCTTGCTGCTGAGATAACTTGTCAGCAATGTTGCTGTTGGAAGGCTGGTGAGTGATATTGTTGTCAATGACATGAAAATAAATGCAGACATTCTGGAGACTTGCAGTCATTAATAGAGCTGTTAATATGATTACTAACACCATAACGTGCAACCTCTTAGCTCAGGAATCAGGAGGAAAGCCAAAAAATAATGTGGGACATGGCTCCGAAATACAAGCAGAGTTTAAATATTGGTATAATACACTTAGAAAGTTGTTAGAATAAAACGTTTTGCATTTGCATGCATTTTCCAAAACATATGAAGTCTGAAACTCAAATGTTTGCCATTATGTAGTTATTGTAATACTCAATAATTTGCCAGAAAACCACAAATTTTGTGAACAGACCAAAACTATGAGGCAAAATTAAGGCATTTCTGTGAAATCAAGGACAGTTGTAAGCTGTGACTGGCACTGGTATATTATTTAGTATTAAAGTACTGGCTGAAATCATTCTCATCAGCAGTACGACCTGCAAAGAACTGCTGGGTGTTATTTCTACTTGTGGGATGACTGCTGGCCATCCAAAGCATTAGTGTGGCAAGCAGAATGCCTAATGTTAGTTGTGTTACTGACTGCAGTGGGATGACCATTGATAATGAATGCACATTTGAAGGAGTGATTAAAGCAAACTGACAGATGTGATTAAATGTATTGTCACCAAGACTAATGAAGAAACAACAATTAACATTGCTGTGACTGCTCCCTGGAGTACTGACATTCACATAAGAGCTAGCAGCAGGCTGGCTGTTAGATGTCCTGTTACACCACTAACATACCTAATACCAAAGGGGCTGCTGGGATCAATGTAATTAGAAACAGATAAATTACATCTTGGGAGGTAATATCTCTTTGGTTACTAGTAAAATGATTAAAGGGTAGTGATGTGACTGCTGTACTGGTGTGAACTGTATTAATAAGAGAGGGGAATCTAGCTGAATTTTTGCCATTGGATAAAGGCTTACCAGAGGATTTGCATCAATGAATATTATCACTGGGTTAATTGCTATATGACATTTAACAGTGAGTCACTGTTAGTGTCACTGTTAGTGGCAAAATATCTGAACTGCCTCAGTAGTAAGAATATTGTTGCTTATATGATTTCTGATAATACAGAGGTACAGTAAATGTTATAATTTTTCCCCACTGACTAGACTAAACAGAAATATTTGTTCATTCAAATTTTGTGGTGGTAAGATTGCTGTTACTTCCCAATAGCCAGTATATAACCGGTCAGTATAAAGAGTGCCACTTTAACAACTGCTAACAGTTTGCAGCCTTGTAGATTTGAAAACAGAAGTAGGATTACTGAGACAAGTTTAGAATTTTGGATCTCCAGCTGTTTAATAATAACAAAAAGGAAGCTGAAGTTTACAGCTTCATTAGTTCATAGGTAAATACTAGGCTAGATGCCCTTGTCGGCTATTTTAAGCCTAGCCTGTTTCACTTTTTGTGCTCAAAAATAATATATTCCATTTAGTTATAGATAGGCCTTACCCATCCCGCTGTCAGTAATTATATATTACCCCCAAAAAAGAATAGCAGGGATGATACCATAGATAATCTGAGGGGAGACATGCATGAGGTAATACATTTAGGATAAGTCTCTGTCCAATAGTAGTATAGGGGCAGTCTTGGAGTACATTTTCACTTTCACATCCACAGATCTAAGTTGCACTTGAAAATAGACATGGATGAACTTTGTTTTATGTGGATGAAAAGTCTGTTTCACAGAAGCGGTATAATCTGCAATATATACATATCCCTGCAAATACTGTTCTGCTGCAAAAGAGGATTAGATCCTTAGACTGAGTATTTCTAATACTATTAAACTAGCTGTAAGTCCACCAGCAATGCATCAGAGGATGCCTTGTATGCCAGACACAGGTCACATCTTAGCAGCCTGTAGGATACCGAATATAGTGACAGGGCTTTGAGTCGGTCCATGCAGGACATATTGTTTAGGACTTTTATCCTTTTAGTAAAGTACCTCTGCTGATGTTCCAGTTGTTGCATGTGTATGGACAGATATATGTTAATGAGGGTTAAGTAAAGGGAGATAATGACATCCTTGGATCTAGACACATTCCCTTTGTTTATACGCTGTGCAATATAAAAGGACATTCTTACAACAATATTAACATGTTGGTCAATAGTTAGGTCACCATCCACATACGTTTCCAAATGTCTATTACTATCACTATTCTTTTTATTATTATCTGTAACAGATCAGCAAAAAATAGAGATTGGTTAATCCTGTGGAAGATAAATTGTTGATTTAATCCACTATGAATTTGTGTGTGTTGCTGCTGCCAACATATTTTCATCAAGACAATGGTTGGCCACAGTCCATTTTGCCTCATTTATCCTTTCTTGTGTATTGTTCATAACAAATCCTCTATCTAAACATGCAAATGTTCATTGGTTCATAGGTATATACTAGGCACATGAACACCAAGGCCTTTATAAGCTTCACCAATTAACCCAACACAGTTGTGTCCCTATGTATCATGGGCATTCATTAGGAAAAGTATGTAAGTTAAGAAGTTTCTAGAGGTTATGTTGGGAGGGGACTATGTTAGTCTGGGTATTATTGCCTATCTCTGTCTATCAAACACATGGGAGCCAGGTCTGAGGTGAATTTCCAATTTCCCATCCGTTAGTTAAGGTTATGCTTGAATAGGGTTAAGGATGGACTCTACTTCATATGAATAGGGGCCTGTTCTAGAGCATGGAGATCCTTTGAGACACATATCTGTCTCGCCAACATGTCTCATTTATGTCACATGCAAAGTTTAAATCCTTAGGATCTAGTGGGTCTGATGCTGTTTGTTTTGTGGATGTGCAAAACATCCATCAGAGCTGGATCCAAGGATGGATCTTATGCCAGGCATAGATCACCTATCAGCAACCAGTAGACTGAGTATAGAGATAGGGCTTTAAGGCAATCCACATAGGAAAAATGTGCTGCAATATCTATCAGTTTTTTGTAAGCTAAGAAAATGGATGGCCTTGCTGAGTATGTAATGCTCCTTTTACTGATTTTAGTAAATGTTAATACATTAATAAAATAGCCAGATTATGGCTAAAGTTTCTGTATCATGGACTAAAGGTATCAAGCTTAGTATAAAGCTCCATTCAATGTTTCTGTGGATGCTGTATGTTTTGCCTTGTCGCCATGCATTTTTTTCTGAGAACTTTGGTTTCTTCTAGCCATCATAAAGTATACTAGTTAATTGAAAAAAATTAATTTGTCATTATATGTTATATTTGTCATGCACTTTTCACCTAATACTCTTCTGATGGACCTTCTTAACAAATAAATCTTTGTGCATGCAGTTTATTTTTCTTTTCAGTAGTATGAAATAACAGTGATGGCTAGTGACTTCAAATCAAAGGGGGGTCTGCAGGAGACAGCTGAATGGTTGGGGCCTATGGGAAGGGGTGTGCTCAATTAGAAAGGGGTGGAGCTGTGCTCAAAACCATAAAAACTGAGACTTTAATAATTAAATACGCTGTCCTGGGTGACAAACCATCATTATGACAGTCCAATCAAGACAAAATGAAGTGCAGAAGAAAAAAATATTTTAATGCATTGGCTATATGACAGCTAACAATATCTAGATGGAAACAAAAAGGTTGTGAGGCATGAAAAAATGAATTACTTTTTAAATACATTACTGGAATGCCAGTCAAAATCAAGTATAAAAAATCAAGCAACACTCAAGTCAAACCACTTCTCCTTGCACTGAAGTTCTAATTATAATTTATATTCAGCTTTATAAAAGTACCAAGTAACATGCTGAAAGTAGCAATCTCTGTGATACCCCCACTTGTAAAAATGTTTTTAATCCAAAAATGACCTGCTGCCTGTCAACAACTATCTACTTGTTTCATGGGGAAAATATGATCAAAGTAAAAAATTAACAGCAAACAAGAAACAAGCTCAAGATAAATTGCTTAAAGGATTACTGCACAGGTTATAGACCACATGTGATAGATTGGCATTCTGTTTAGTTTATGGGTAAAGCCTGCAAAGATGACTGCAAGTCCCCAACAAATGAAATGAGCTTCTGAAAAATACTGTAATCCTGTCATGTATTACAAATACTGTCATATGCATTTCAATACCTAAGGCTTATATGTCATCTAGTTATGTAAATATTGTCTGCATGGCAACAACAAAAAGGCTTTCAATGTTGGTAATTCTTTAACAGTATGCTTATTAAAGCTTACGTGCATCTTACAATCTCAGACAAGCTTACCTGATGGTCATTAAAGCATTGCTACTTAAATACAGAGCAACGGGCACTGCAACGATATGCATTTTCTGAATAATAAGAAGCATAAATCAACAGTATAAAATATGACAGAAAACCAGAACATTCTGCAAAATCAAGGACAGATGAAAAGCCAATGCAGTACTTGTGTCTACCTTGGATGGGGGGATACTCTGCACACTTACACTGCATAACTGATCCTTGCATACCTCTCAACCTGGAAAAATCAAAAATCTGGACAAAGGCCCATGACAAATAGGTACAAATGGAGTTTGACAACAAACTAAGTTGCCTCAGGACGTCTTCATGGGGGGGGGGGGGTTAGGTTGATATTAGGGGGAGTTAAGTGGGTTGGGGAGGTGAAAGGATTAAGTGGAGGCAGGGATGGTTGGGCGGAAATGAGATAAGGATGGGGAGGGTCTTAAGAGGTTTAGTTTAGTGTAGCTAGGTTAAACAATCACATTTTGGCATGAACTTGCTACCCACCCTCCCTTTTTTTTTTTTTTTTTGTTGGTGAGTTGGAGGGAGTGGGGTTATTTATCAGTGGGGGTAGGCAGAATAGAAAGATAGGCTTGCCATCTTCCATTCCCCCTCTGGTGTCTGGATGTTCATTTCAAGGATCTAGGGAAAGGAAAATGAGTAGTTGGAGGAAGCTTGCTGAATAGATAAGCAAGCGGAGGTAAGGATGCTGCTTATTTGGTAGAAGGTAATTCAATGAATGGTGTATGAAGTGAGATGGGACACTGCTTCATAAGCAAAGTAAGTGAGCAGAGGTACGAACCCTGCTTTTTGGGCAAGGTGAGTAGGTATGCTGCCCTAATTAACATGACAAGGATGGTGCTTCATAAGTAAAGTAAGTGAGCAGAGGTATGGATGCTGCTTACTGGGACAGGGTGAGTAGGTACGCTGCCCTGATTAACATTACAAGGATGTTATGCTGTGTTTAGAATCAATTATGTTATAAGTTGTAATTAATGAATTTGGTGGACAAAGCTATGTTATGGAAATTTAATAAAGGTTGTCAGATGTCATTTGGTGTGATGTGTTTATTGAAGAGTACCGGGACAAATCTGTACGCTGATTAACATAACATTTGCATACATAATTATGTAACCCCACCCACTCCCATGGAATTGTGGGATGCCAACATTCAAATGCAGATTGATGAACAGACAAAATATTACACACAAACTATAACCAGAACAATACTATTTTATTTATATTAACATCTGAACCTGTATCAAACTTTGAACTTGTGTAAAACTAAAATATGTTTTTCTTTTATAAAAATAAAATTAACTGTTTCTGCATTTATTTTAACTAACACAACATGATATAGCCAGAACAATACTTGTTAAGATGCAGTTGTTGAAGCACCTGGCTCAAAACTCAGGAAAATAAAATTAACTTAACCATGACACACCACTAATCAGGCACCAACCTACTAACTAGATGCTTGCAAAAACATCTGCAATCAAAATCATATGCACACACAGGAACTCAAATCCATGCTTCCTACAATGGTTAACAAAATAGGTGTCAAGAAGGATAGAAGCAGAACTAAAAGTGTAACTGCTGTTACTGACTAGGGCTTAACTGATACTTTCTTAAATGTGATTATGAAAACATGATGTAACTGTCACATAAAAATAAGCCAGATGCAAATCCAGTACAGTAAAAAGCTTTCCATAAACACAGACAACTCACTCAATCTAGTAACATGACTTTTAGGCATGGCTTTTCTGAGTCCATTGTTATGCAGAGAGAGATTGTGTACAATTCACTTCCATCACACAGACAATTTAAGACTAGCATAATTTGTCCATTTTCTGGCTTAATTTAGCTTAGCAAATCTTAGGTATTATACTTTAGTACAGATATATGCACTTATTAGCATACATACCTCTCAACCTCTTAGCTATACTCTCAACATCTTAGCACAAGAAATCTGGACAAATGCAAGAATAATGGGGGAAAAAGGCCCAAATATAGGGATAGATTTTAAATATTACTGTTATAAACTTAAAATGTTGCTGAAATAATAGGTGCTACATTTGGCATACATTTTCTGAAGACTATTAAGCCTGAAAATTCAAGTGTCTGTTATTATTCAGTGACTTTAGTTCTCAATGATTTAAAAGAAAGCCAAACATTTTATGATTACTAGACCAAAACTGTTAAGCAAAAGTCTGGACATTCTGTGACTACCTGGGCAGTTAGAGGTTTGTATGAGTAGCAGTACTCTACATTTAGGAGTGGGAAGGACTGAAAACTATGTTCACACAACTCCATTCTCCTTGTCTGATAATTACTCTTTTCTTTTGACACAAAACCCACAACTCAGTTCTCCTTACGCTAGTATTTACTCCTACTGGCAACACAAAATTTATATAAAATATGTGTTAATATGAAAACACATATTTCTTTTGTTTCTCCTAATGCATTATATAACTGCAGTTATTATATCATAACATTTTGATAATACTTTAACAAACATTGCTGCTGTTTGAATTTGTTGTGTTTAACTTTCATTTTGTTCTGCTACCTGGGCTAATTCTGCAACTGATAACTTAGGATCACTGTTCTACTACCATGGTAAGCAAATAAAATAAATACATTCAAGAACGGCATCTCTCCGTATTAAGTTGGCATCACGTGTATAGATAGAAGGAGGTGGCAGGTGGGATTTGCTATTGGATTGAAAGTGTAATTTCAAATGTTGCAGGCACTCTAATTCAACTTTATCACTAAAAAACACTCAACAGTGTCATAGATTATTTCTGCAAGAACCACAATGAACCACAGATCCGGCAATATATTTTTAGAAAAAGACAGCTGTTTACAATCAAAGTATTAAGTTTAGGTGCCTACTGTTGCATCTTAAATGAATCATTCATGAGAATACGTTTTACGAATATGAGATCACTCAACTTCACAAATAATTCCTGCATCAATCCTACATAAAATTTCTCTCATTCCTGCTAGTTATTTAACTGCACTCAAGCTCAAGCACTCAGCAAAAAGTGAACAGCGCTGAGTCAACTTCAGCATCTCCCTAATGGAGATCGATAGAGGTGATTGTAAGTCATGAGCACAGAATCAATGGCAATTTATGGTACCCAAAGTGTGAAATTAAGATTGTACAGATTTTAAATTGATTATAAAGAAGCAATAACAAAAGCTGAACAACTAGCAACAGTTTTCCCTTCCATTTAATGTGTAGTAGTGCAAGACTGAAAGTCACCAGTTTTTTCCATGCTAAACTTTGGTTGTTGCCCTCAAGCATACTTTTTTACTTATCCACTCTACACCCATAGTGTAATGACCATATATGTTTGTTTGCTTGTTTTTTTTTTTTAATTCTTTTTTTACTTACCTTGAGGTTGATACTTGAGCTGCCAAAGCTGGAGAAAGTAAATTTCCTGATTGTGGTATGTCATGTCCCTCAGTCTGCAAAACTTAAAAGTTAAATTGTGCACAGGCTTCCATCTGAAACAGAAACACTCAACAGACAGCAGTCAGATCATCAATCAAGAAATCCTTGCTCATTCTGGTTGTGCAACAACCAGTAAGTCACTTGTGGGTGGGGACAGGGCTGTGTTGCCACGGTTATACAGCAACTTTGTTTTTCTTATTTTTTTAAATCTCCCACCCAAGACCTAAGTCTCCAAGTTTGACAGGCAGTCAGGCACTACCTCAGAAAGCAGATGACATCACGCATGAACCTGCACGCTGGCGATCCGTGATGAAATCATCCATTCATTCATAATTTAAAATGGTAAATATAAAAAAAATTGGGAATTGAAGGGGCCACATGGTAATTTGTGGCACGACATTATTTTGACATCAAAACCAGTAAATACCGAGGTATTTGGTATGGTTGAGGGGTATGGCTCCTTCCCTTGCTTAGACACATTCAGAGTCACTACGTGGGGGAATGGGGTGCAACAAGCATGTCACAATTTGAAATATCTTTGGCTGACAGTGGTGACCCTGACACATTTCTCATACCTGTCAACCTCAGAGCAAGAAATCTGGACAAAGCCATAAATAGAAGTGGGACAAAGGCCCAAAAATAATGCCATTTTTTTAAATATTGCTCTTATAAACTTAGAATGATAATAGGATAATAGTAGGTCTTGCATTACTATGAATTTTCTGAAGGATATGAAATCTGAAACTCAAATGTCTGTCATTATTTTCTAACTTCAGTCTTTAATGATTTGCCACTAATTTGCCAATAAACCACAATTTTATGAAAAATGGTTCAAAAATGTGATGCAAAAATATAAAATAGCCACACAATACAGCTGGGAACCTCTCAAAGAAGGGACACTTTTTTAATAGTAGTACTGTTAAGTTCAGCAGCTGACAAAATAAGAGAATCTACATGCATTTCTGAAATAAAAGTAATCTATAACTCTGATCATTACAGCTATTTATTAATTGTAAACCCTCCACATTTTCTTCCAAAATTGCTATGTTGTGGAGGGATTATTAGGGGGAGAGCAACATTCTGAGCCAAAATCAGGGACAGTTGAGAGGTTTGGATATACCTAATTCTATAAAGCAATTTGTTTGTGTGTACCTCTCAAACTCTTAATGCAGGAAATTTGGACAAGCCAAATATACTGGGGGAACATACAAACAGTACTAAAAATTGCTCTTGTATAAACTTAGACAGTTGATAGAATAACAGATCTTGCTTTAGCATGCATTCTTCTGAAGGGTATGCAGTCTGATACTCAATGTCTGCCATTATTTAATGACTTCATTCCTAAATTATGTGCCAGAAAACCACAAATATTATGAGGAGCAAACCAAAAATAAGAAGCAAAAATGTATTAATTCTGCAAAAATCTGGACAGTTGAGAGGTATAGTTCAGCTGGGGCTGTGTTTCAGTTTGCCACCCTTTCCCACTCACAAAATCATGGTCCAATGGGGCCTCCCCCCTGCAGCCATTCCATTATCCCATTACTTGTCTATTTCACCCCATTTATCATAAATAGTGTAATGTGCATACTGATTTACTTCTACAATGATTTGGATTTCATTTAAAAGTTTTATTTTACATTTGACAGCATGAACACTAATAGACATCTGCTAAACAAAGCAATGCAGTCTTACAATGAAAATAGACTTAGCATTAAAACTTCTCTGCTCTTGAAACTCACATTCATTGAAACAGCATTGAACCCCACATTCAAAGAAATACATCTGGCCAGTGGCAGATAAAGATTAACTTTGGGCTGTTTTCAAATCATAAGCCCCTTGCACACAAAACATACATGTGTTCTTTGATACACCTTCCTGATTGCATTAAATTATATTTTATAATACAGTACAGTTGTTAGAGGGCATTTTAAATTTATCGTTTTGAACATTTTTCCAGTAAGCAATGAAACAAAATGCATGCAACAATAATGACAAACCTGCCCAATTCAGAACATTTCCATCACAAAAGCCTACTCAAACTTCTACAGTCCACCATTATCAGTAAATATGCACAATCTCTGCAGAAGTAAAAGTCATCTAAATAATTCCACATTAAAGAGATCTGTAACTAATGAAGAGGTTGCTGCTAGCAAACAACTTTATATTTCATTGCTTCATCTACAAATAAAGTGCCTGTTGCCCTTGAGGAATACATTGCCTATGCTATATTAAAAAATGATAAATGATAAGCTAGTAGTATTGCAATAGTGACTGGATGGCAAACTAATAACAGGTTCATAGTTACTAGATATATCTGCCAAAGAGGACATTCTCATGACTGCAGCATCTTCTTCTTCTTCTTTCGGCTTTTCCCGGTTAGGGGTCGCCACAGCGGATCACCTTGTCCGCACATTGAATGGCAGTGGAGTTTTACGGTGTCGAGTTGCCAGCCCGGCGCCCAACCTTCCACAGAAGGCACACTCACACGCACACCTAGGGCCAATTTAGAGTGTCCAATCCACCTGCAGCATGTCTTTGGGATGTGGGAGGAAACCGGAGCACCCGGAGGAAACCCACGCGACCACAGGGAGGACATGCAGACTCCGCACAGAAGGCACCCCAGCCGAGGATCGAACCGGAGAACCTCTTGCTGTGAGGCGGCAATGCTAACCACTGCACCACCGTGGCCGCCCTCTCATGACTGCAGCATCTACCCCCTTTAAAAGTACAACACACTACAGTATCAGCAATGCATCTACATACTGTGGGAGTAGAACCCACAGCCTTCTGCATCAAAAGTAAGTACATTACCTGTTGTGCTATTAACAATGCAAGCAGACTTAGCATAAGCAACACTAAACTTCTCTTCCCCTGAAGCTCTCAGCTCCTTGTAAAATCCACTCGACACTCAATTTTATCTCTCAACTTTGCAGCACAAGAAATCTGGAAAAAGCCAAAATATATTGGGAGGGGGACAAAAGCCCCAAAACCAGGGACACATTTTAAACATTGCTTGTATAATCTTGGAAAGTTGCTAGAATAAAATGCTGTGCTACCACCATGCATTTCATTGCCAAGTCTTGAATACAGAACTCTATGCACTACACTCAAAGCAGCATACCACTATGCCAAACCAGCTACTTCTTGAAAGCGTGGAAGACTGAAACTTAAATGGCTATCATTTAGTGAATTCAGTTCTCACCATAGCTCTCAACCTCTTAGCACAAAACACCTGTACAAAGCCAATAATGGGGGGATACAGCCCCAAAAATAGGGACAAATTTCAAATATTGATCTTATAAACTTAGAAAATTGCTAGAATAAAAGGTTTTGTGTTACCATGTACTTTCTGAAGACTATGAAGTCTGAAATTCAAATGTCATCATTATTTAGTGAATTTAAAATCCAGAAAACTACAGATTTTCTGAGGGACAGAACAAAAATATGAGGCAAAAATCTGAATAATTTTCACAAGTGGTGGTGGGTAGGGAATTCAGGCTCTTCCTACCAGCACCCAAGGTTTGAGCCTGAGTTATTCTCTCTAGCCACCAGTTATATTTAACTGGTACATTTTACACACACACACACACACACACACACACACACACACACACACACACACACACACACACACACACACACTTTTGCAAGCTCCATTGAAATACAATGGTCCCGTGAGAGCAGCTATAGCTATCCAGCCTACAGACGTTGCAGTGCGATCCCCTTCCAGTCTATGCAGTTGTAACTGGAGCATCTGTAGTCTGCTTTCTTTCCTAATCCGGACTGCTGTTTAACCAGTCCAGATTCCTGCACGCATACGTGGAATTTGGGAATGCCGAGCACGCTTGCACGGAGTTCCGGGACTCGCTAATTATTTTTTTAGTTTGTTTTTCTTTTCCTTTTACAGCCGGCGGGGCTGCAGTCCTGCAGTCTAATAGGACAAGCCTCCACTGGGAAATAACCATTTTTTTATGCAGCTGGAGATAACTGCAGCTCAAATTACCAGTGGACTTATCATAGCAGAGATATTTGCAAGTGTGTCGTTTCTGCCAACTTGATATATAACTACTCAGTATGTAAATTTTTGGATTACCTACAGTCCCTTCATTTTGCTGTCCATCTTCAGGTCTTCGCCTTGACATATCATTCTGCTTATATTGAAGGTTGTATGTTTTCTTTTAAATATCTTGCATTATCAAAATAGTTGAAGCTTGCAGTTCATTTTTGCATGTTGTTTACAGTAACACACCTTAATTAGTCAGTGCTTCATAAATTAGTCAATCAGGTGCTTTAATTTACATTTACACTTTAACAGACTTGACATATTTGTGATGAATTGTTTTACAACACCTTACAGTTGCACCTTACTATTTGTTTTAAAAGTTGAAGACCACAGATGCTTGAAATATGGATAACAAACCAAATAATTGTACCATGTGTTCAATTAAAATAGAGCTAGCCCTATTCCTGCTTGCCTTTGCCAACAGATCTGCATGTAATTGGTTTTGCCTCAGCAGCTTTAACAGCAGAATGTCCTTGCAGTATCTAGTACAGTGAAATTACCTTTCACAATAGATGTATCAAAGATTATTCATTTTTGTACAGCAGCAATTACATTAGAACATTGAAGAAAATAACACATTACACACAACATTCAAACCTTTTATCTCCTCACTTGCAGCCCTTTTTCTTCTAAAATAATTTTTATCCAATACCTGACCTGCATAACCCAGCAGGTAATTTTAACATCTGCAACCAGAAAATAAGTGTTAAGAACTGAAATAAATAGCACTGCCTTGTAAAAAAGAGACAGATATTGCAAAAGCATGCTACTCATTTTATTCACCATGCCTGAACTCATTTTATTCACCATGCCTGAACTCATTTTATTCTCTGTGCCAGTCTGTGCTAAGGTCCTCATATTGTCTAAATACAGACATGTCTGTGTTTCTGCACATGACTTCTGATTCACCAAAATTTTGCACCTCTGACTTCCTTCCTCTAAGTACAGTCGCTGAGTCGTAGTGTCCAACCTAAGTGTCCTGTTCCAATAAATATGATGTGAAACAGAACTGCCTGTGCTTGAATTGCTCCAGCTGCAATCTTTCACATGCTGTAATGTATTCTAACACCATAACTTTTTTTTTTCTTTTTATGGCTGCAGAGTCAAACTTGCAATTTAAATGCATTAGAGGAGTACTATTTAAAATGTATTGACTTAAATGCTATGCCGAAGAGTGAATGTAAAACTAATTTATATTTTGTTTAAGACGTAAATTCCATTATTTTATTCGTTAGCTAGGTAAGAAACTTGCGAAACAAAAGCTTTTTTCTAGAGGTGACCCGTGTGAATCAGACACATTGCTACTCAGAATGTCACATTTGCACCATGTGACCTTTGCCCGATATACCAAATGGCATGATTAAGATTACATGTTATTAAGCCATGGAATATAATTAAAATGTACAAATAAAACATTACTTTAAACTGCTATTTTGACATAACTCAGGACAAACTAATACAGGCACAGGCCATATTACCATATACAGTTTAGTCAGACAAGCAAAACACTAACTATGGGATTCTAGAAGGGTTGGGGAAGAATTTTTAGACGGCCTTAACCATCTTGATATGCACTAATGATAGTGAAAAAACAGCACCTTTCAGAGCACAGTATGTTTAAGACCACCCAGTTCTATTCCAGTACTGCAACTATAAGGAATAAATGCTATGTCAGGATAAGGGAATGACATTCAAAAACATGTTTTGTAAATGAATCCCAGTACCAGAACCTAGCATAGCCCAAATGTCAATGAACCCAATGCATAGCTGCTAATATCATGCTGTGTCAGCCCCCCCCCCTAAAAAAACACCTGCATGTTGAATGCAATAATGCAAAACGTGTCTTGCATACATGATATCAACCAAAAATACAAGGTGGAGTAAATGTATTGACTGAGCTATAGAAATGCTGCCCAAACTCTCACATAGTAGTTATTTTGAATCTTCCCCTATGTTTTGTTTGTATGAATCTCATAAAACAATGAATTTGTGTGAGATCCTTTGACACTCAAGACTACACATGGCTTCCAAGACATTCCCATCTGAATGACCTTACTATATGTGGGTCTATATTACTTTATCAAAGGTTAATTTCTGCAAACCTTTATTTATCGAACCATCTACAGAGAATGTTCACTTCTGTGGAACATTCAGTTCAACCAATGACTTTCCCAGGGAAAGTAATGACTTGCCGAGTGCTAGAAATTTGTCCTTTTCCCCACTGTAGTGTGATCTCGGTGTGGTGGGTGAATCCCCCCACCTGGGATCGGTTTGAAATACTACACTTTGTGTGATGGTCGGAATGCTGAGCAACTTATTACTTTCCCTGGGGAAAGTAATTAATTGAACTGAACATTTGCATTAGTGAAGGTTTTCTGTATATGGTTCGATAAACAAAGGTTCGTGGGAATGAACCTTTGATAAATTGATATAGACCCCTATATGCCCATACTTTTCCTGAAGGCTGTGGGCCGTTCCACCTTGTAATGTCTGTAGGAAAACTGTCAGCATACAGACTGAGCAGCACCTACATCATGAAGGTCGATTCATTTGAATGGGTCATATCATTTCTTAGACAGTCTACATAGACACTGAATTCCAGTGTAGAGCCTCTAAACCTTACAGCATAGCTAACCTGGTACGTATCATGGAAGTATGAATAAGGCCCTGCAAAATCTCATCAGCCTATGTGCCTTGATGAATCTTGGAGTCTTTGTCTTGGACATGGATGTAGTGCTATGTTCCCCTAAATATAACTTGCTTTGAAATCTGGTCCTAAGTTGAATTCTAGATGCAACTGGTTCTGTGTTGCAGAGGGATCAAGCTGAGATACAAGTCTGGATACAGCCCAGATACCAGTGAAGCCACAGTTGAGGAGTGCAGCTGCAGGTGAGGGGTTCAGTCATAGATTGCTCATCTACCATGGGAAAGGAAGGGTTCTGAGTCACTGTATCACTGCCATCAGATGAAGACAAGCTGGTGAAACAGCAGGAAGAAAACCTAGAAAGGAAATGTTCATCTGGGCTGCTAAGTAGCACAATGCATAGTAAGTGAGATTTAGTGTGTGTGGGGTAGGGCAGTTGTACACTACAATAGACTTAGAACTGCAACCTTCTACTTTTACTGGAATGGCAATCATTCCTGTGGCGAGAGAAATGGGCATTAAGTGTGCTACTAGTCTGAATGATGACCTACTTTCTTCATGGTTTTAGCACCCATTTTCAAGTTAGCTGACAGGAAGGGAGAACAAAACAGTTATTTGGTAGAGTAGCTGATGGTCACTGTGAGAAGGGAGAAGGGAGAAGGGAGAGAATATGGCATAGGATGACTAGAAAATAATATTTCATATCTACAGCTGAAATAAACATCATTTCATATAGTAGATCAAATAGTACACAACCCCACCTGCTTCTCCTCCCAAACTTAACAGCATATGAACTTAACAGTTGAGAGTCATATGTATATATATATATATATATATATATATATATATATATATATATATATGTGTGTGTGTGTGTGTGTGTGTGTGTGTGTGTGTGTGTGTGTGTGTGTGCGTGTGTGTCTGTGTGTCTGTGTGTGTGTGTGTGTGTGTGTGTGTGTGTGTGTGTGTGTGTGTGTGTGTGTGTGTGTGTGTGTGTGTGTGTATGTGTGTGTTTGTGTGTGTGAAAGTTTTTTTTAAACAAAAGTGCAGTTTCAAATAGACAAAACAGACAAATAAAACAAAATATAAATAAATAACCTCTTTCCAATGTTCCACATTTAAATGTAAGTAATTAAATTGTTCTACTAATCCAGTCTGTATCCAGCTGAGTTACATGTGTGACCTGGCCATCTGGTAATTGCTGTGCTGATGGACACCAACAGGAGTCCAGTCTCCAAAAATGCATCCGTGTAACCTAAGTCATACATGGCTGTCTTTAGTTTATCACTCACAAGTGACTTTCTGTGGATTGTTCCTTGTGTAGTCCCTAACGTAGCCCTACCAAGACTTCAACACTCTAGATTGCAGAACTATAAAGTGTATAAGAGACTAGGAAACCCTTCATTGTAAGTGATGACCAGAGGAGGATGGCAATCCTCTGAGGTTGAAAGCTCAGTTAATTGACTGACCATCGCAAAGTCCAAATTCAACTACAAAGAGACTAATAACCAAGCAATAATACACTCCAGAGAGGGTGGGGGACTTATGGGGAAGCAACATATTACCCAGAAATATTCTAAAGTCCAATAATAAATGCCTTAGCAGGTAGGTTACCCATTTGAAAAATATATTAACTTTAAACTACATTTCACACATTTGTAATATTTGTGTAGTACTCAGAATTAAAACATCATACGCTGATCAGGTGTATTTGTGTGAAGTAAGTCAGAATACTTTATATTATTTACTGAATGAGTGAAACAAAGTTAGAGAACATTACTGTGGTAATTACTTTTAATCACAATCAAATGTATGATGGGCATGCAGTAAACAAAATGGTTATAACTTCTGGATACAGGGTTTTCTGTGCATGGCAGTGCCTAGCTTTACTTTCATCTGTTTCTGCTAAACAGTCAAATTCTGGATTTGCAGGACTAATGTGAATTTGTGCAAAATAAATCAGAATACATTACTTTATCCACTGTTAAAATAAATCAGAATATATTAAATTATCCACAGTTTGTGTAAAACAAAAGGTGAACAACATTACCTTGGTCATTTTTATCATAATCAGACATCTAATATGTGCACAATCAAAACATTAGGCATTAACTGTTGGATGCAGGGGCTATAAGCAGATACAACTAATGTATTCTGATGTCATTTGCTGAAGTTAAGCAGTCCTTAGTCTGACTTTCAAAACTATTTTGCACTCTTTTGTTGCAATTTGGAATAGTTTACTGTGGCAATGTTAAATGCAACCATTCATCTGAGGTGTGTACAGTCAATAAAGTAGCTGTCATTGATGTGTATGGCAGGGCTGTCTGAGGAAAAAATGACTGCTGGAAGGAAGTTAGCCATAATTTCTTTCTGCATTCATGACAGTCAAATATCAACTTTATATACAAATGGCTGTCTGTGGTGGTATGGGTAGGATGTGTATGTGTGGTAGCAACTGACATCTCACAGGATTTTCTCAGCTTGATTTTCTGGCTTTGAGTCCATCATTATGGAGTCTGTATGGGTTCCCTGTTCTGTGAGGGCTTTAACCAGTTACAATGGTGTCCTCCCCTAGACTTTTAGCTACATAATTTATGCATGTGGCTTTTTGTGTTTTTACTTTCATCCCAAACTAACACTAGATGGATACACAAAAGGTATAAGACACACATTTTTTGGGGAGTAGGGTAGGGAGGCAATGTAATTTCCAAACTGGATTTACATATAACTGCAAACATCTGCCTTCATAGATTATTGGGAACTTTTACTTTGTCAGCTTTGAGCATCAAGCTTTAGACATAATGTATTTCTTTCTTCAAAGAAAAAAGTAAGTCTGTATTTCTTCCGATACTCACAACTGTTTCAGCACATTGTTGAATAAAGCAGTCAACAAAACCATTCTAACATAGATTACAGATCATCTACAGTCTTATGACTAATAGGGACCAAGATGCCCCCAGACCTCAGGTTAATTCATATTTTTTCACCACAATTATTACAGTACTATCTTGGTCAGACATAGCATAAGAGGATGTAGGCAAAAGCTAAAAAGCAAGACTAAATATGAAAAAAGGAAGACTGAATTAATATATCTGAATGGTATGATGCCAAAATAGGAAGAAAACAGGGAAGGGGCAATGAGTGCTGTAGGGTAGGGCAGTAGCAACAAGTGGTCCGGGTGGTTTCCTTTGAGTAAGGTTCTATTTCAGCTAATGCTGACTCTGATGATTGCAGTAAGACATCTGGCATGTATATATTCAATAAAGTACCTAGAATGAGTAGGCACTGAAGCATTCTTTGGATGAAAAAGGAGGTCATTGTCTCACTGTACTCATCCCTCATTTTACCTATTATAGAATACAATGCCCTATTTGGTATGCACCTCTCAAGGCATCTGCAACAACTGGAAAGGCAACAGAAATACCTCACTAAAAGAATCACAGGCCTAAAGCAGATGCCCTATGCTGACCACCTTAAAAAACTCCAGATATACTCTGTCACGTATCATCTACTCAGAGGCGATCTCTGCTTAACATGCAAGGCCATGTCAAACCCAGAGCTGTTGGGCATGCTACACTTAAAGAAATCCCAATGCCTCAGAGCCACACGTTCCAGGGATCTAAACCTTGTCATCACAATAAACAAAACATACTGGAGGGATAGGTTCCTGACCCAGAGACTCCCTAGACTCAGGAATAGACTGCCCATACATGTCAAGCAGAGTGCCTCTTTGGCCCTCTTCAAAAGGAACCTTGATGATTGGATGGGAGAAAGGAAATTCACCCTGGGGATCACGTCAGTTGCCCTGCTAGACAGGGGTCCAGGGAAGTAAATAGGAAGAAATATCCAGGGAATTGTTATGGCTAGGCTTGTATAGGCCCTAGGGCCGATAGTCTAGTACCAACCTATGAACCTATGAAAGGAACAAACCCTTATGTCATCTGGTGGATAGCCAGCTGGCTGACAGGACAAAGGAGGTTAGAATTGGGGTGTTCACCTCTACAAAGTGGCTAGCCACAAGTGGAGTCTCTGGGGGATTTGTCCTGTGATCACGTCTTTTTGGCATTTACTTCTTTGAAGCCAATGTCAATGGCCTCTGGCTGATTAAATCTGCAGATGATTGCAGATTAGGAGCTGTCATTGAATCACCCACTGACACAAATGTTCTCCAGGAAGGGCTGACATAGACAAACAACTGGTGTCAAATACATGGACTAAAACTAAATGCCAAGAAATGCATAATAGTATCCTTTGGGAAGTCATCCACCGCTGGTAACTATCATATTGACAAGATATCCCTAACAACTGACCCAGTAGTCATGGACTTGGGTACAGACATAGGCAGTAATCTTGCCTTTGACCATCACATGTCTACAGTAGTGAGAAAATCATTCTATGTTGTGCAACCTATAAACAAAGGTGTGGCATTTAGGTCCAAGGAAGTCATTGTTCCACTGTATTCAGCATTCATTAGACCTACCAATGAGTATAATTCTCCCTTTGGCATGTACCTAATGAAGCATATCCAGCAATTGGAATGTCCACAGAGGTTCCTCACTAAAAGAATAAAAGGCATAAATAACATGTCCTATGCACACCATCTCAAGGCCCTATCTCTGTATCCTGTCTCCTACAGGCTGTTGAGGGGAGATCTATGCCTGGTATACAAGGCATTGCCAGACCCCACTCTGATCAACTTCCTGCATAGCAGCAAAACAAACAGTACCAAAATTGCTTATTCTAAAGACTTACAATTGCCTGTGATATAAATAGCACCTGCTGGAGACACAGGTATGTATCACAGAGACTTGCTCCTTCTCTGAAACAGGCTCCCCATCCATGTGAAGCAGAGTTCCTCCCTAACCCAATTGAAGTGTAACTTGGACAACTGGATGAAAAACATGAAATTCTCCCTGATTTGGTACCTATGTCTCTAATGGACACAGGCAGTCTGTAAATGGCTCATCTCCCAAGCCACTGCTTGCAAATGTTTCACCTCCCATGCCCCTGCTTACACTTTTCAAGGACACGTGAACTTGTCAGAGATTTGGGATGCATGGCTAGGTTTAAAAGAACCCTAGTGGTCGTTAGCCTAGTACACACTTATGAACCCATGAACCCTATCTGCTAAGAACTTGTAAATTGTTATTGATCTGTTCATAATATAGCCCCCATCCCATTCCAGTAATACCCACCCACTTAGTTGTTTCCTCTGTTTTGAAATCAGCAGCTGCCACTGGGTCCATCAGGATGGCTAAAATAACTTATTTGGTCATTTGCCAGTACAGCTTTGAAGCAGCAATTTTGGTTGAACTTTGGGGAGACATCTTGAAGACACTGGACTGGATTGGGGCAATGTGGCTGGCAAGTGCCTTTAATGTTGCATTGAAGATGGGACTGTAGCTCTGAATTGAGAACTGGGATGGAGCCATCCTCTTTAAGAAGAAAGAGGATCATACCCTGTATTCCAGATATAGTGGCATCACACACTTCAGCTTCCCTGCAAAAGCTTATGTTACATTGCACAGTGGAGAGTGTATCTGACAGTAAAACATCAGTTTTAGGAGACATAGCGCAGGTCCTGTCCAGACTGTGAAAAGGTGGGACAGCTGTTTACCCTTCTGCTGCTGTGGAAAGCATTATTAGAATTTGCTATTCCAATTATAGTTTATTGTAAGGAAATGGAGCAGCCATACAAAAGCACACCCCAGCTCTAACTGCTAGAGGACCTGTGGGTACACAGGCAGTTCTAACACTGCTGCATCTTACTTGCTCCCTCTAAAAACACATTGAAAGTTGCATCCACCCACATTCTTGGCTTTAAAACACATTGTTTTTACTGTTAGTGTTAGACGCTAACAAGGGTGCAGAAGCGTTGCTAGCATGGGGGGCAGCCACCCCCAGGTGCGAAGTTTTAGGTGGCATGATCAGCAGATCCCAATCATTCTTCAGTGCATTACTGGTGCTTTCTCAATATGCTAGTATTCTATATGCGGTCAGAAGTGAAGCACTGTAGAGATCTGTGGCTTCAGTGCATTACCAACTCTTGTAAAAGAATGCCCATATTGCTTTTGAGTCAGACTTCAGAACTGAAGAGCTGTTGCTCTCCTTGTGTGACATGAACTGTAGCAGCTGCTTGCTACAATTGCAGCAAGTAGTTTGTTGCTGTTTAAAAACAGAGAAGAGCTTCTTTTTTCTTTTTTCCTTTTTTTTTTAAGTCCAAGAAGAGGATCTTTGTTTTTTCTTTACTCTTAAACTTGAAGTTGAGAGACCATCATATAGGAATCATGGCATCATATGAAGTTACTAGGATAATGGCCTCAGAGCCCTTACAAGTCTAGCCAAGTTCAACTAGTGTTTCCAAGGGTGTCTGGTTCAAGAAGACACTAAAATCAGCACCTATTGCCCCTGTCCAAGAGGGACACAAGTGGAAATTCAATGAAGCGCATGTAAATGGCTGGAGTAACTTTGACTCTCTTAAGGTAGCCAAATGCCTCATCATCTAATTAGTGACATGCATGAATGGATGAAAGAGTTTCCCACTGCCCCTACCTACTATCTAGTGAAACCATAGCCAAGGGAATGGGCTTGGCAGAATCAGCAGGTAAAGAAGACCCTGTTGAGCATAACTCTAGTCTGGCACTGTGAAGAGACATGAGAGGTGTAGAATAAGTGGGAGGCCTCAGTCACCAGTGAAATTACACTACTCTTATTGTTTTTTAATTTACCTGGTGAGGTGAGTGGATGAGCCCCACAAGGGTTCTCGCTGCTGGCTTCAAGCACCCAGGTGTCTGGGTGTGACATGCTCCAGGGACAGTCAGTTGGGGAGCTTGACTGGGGTAGTACAGCTGTAAAAAAGAAATGCAGGTGTCCTAAGGCAAGCTCAGGGAAGAATGAAACCTCCCATGGAGCAGAAGGGCAAAATCTCGCTTGATCTTGATTTTCAGAATTAATACACACTGTGAAAGTGGGGCCTCAGGATCTTTCTGACTTTTGGGGTTTTAAGCAGGAAGTGTGAGAAACGTTACCACAGGGATAACAGGCTTGTGGCCACCAAGCATTCATAGCAACATCTCTTTATGATCCTTCGATGTTGGCTCTTCCTTTCATTGTGAAGCAGAATTCACCAACCATTGAATTGTTCACCCACTAATAGGGAACATGAGCTGGGTTTAGACTGTCATGAGACAGGTTAGTTATTGCCCTACTGATGATATGTTGTTGTGGCAGTAATCCTGCTCAGTATGACAGGAACTGTAGATTCAGACATTTGGTGCATGTGCTTGGCTGAGGAGCCAATGGTGTGAATGGCACAAAAATAGCTAGTTAATCCTTTGCATGGCCATATGGACGTTTCTTGTTACTAGTCCTATTAATGATTTTATGCCAAATGGTTAAAGACTCAGCTTAGACTAAGATGTTGCCAAATCTAGAGACTCAAAGAATACTT
Source organism: Protopterus annectens (assembly GCF_019279795.1). NCBI lineage: Eukaryota > Metazoa > Chordata > Ceratodontiformes > Protopteridae > Protopterus > Protopterus annectens. Next base: position 1,925,752,095 of record NC_056728.1, on the reverse strand, counting down.
TGTTTCCAGCTGATATTGCTATCATCTTAGCATCAACACTACTATACACTTAAACAATTATTTGTTGCATAGCAGCTGAATTAAAATCATCATCTCTAATTATGAGTGCATGGTATTCTCCTGAAAAAAGTGTATTGTTTTCTTCATATAATAAAGGAAGATCTGTTGCCAGGGAAGAGTTTAAGCATCTCAAACCTTGTTCTTGTGTGATAGCAAGTAGGAGTGCAAGAATGACAAGATTCTGGTTCAAAAGCTACAGTCTTGTGAGTGCTGAACTGAAGTGTACAGGTAAACTGAGACCTGGCTCTGCTCTTACATTCTCAGTCAGTCTGTATCCACATCCATGAAAACAGTTACACTGTGTCCATTTAGTTATTTATTTGCATTTGTTAACTGTGAAATAGGCATGTCCAACTGGGAAGTTCAATTCACACTGGGAGTCCTAAGCAGAATAACATTTTCAGAAACTGAAACAATAATTACATGCAGGCAATAATAAGTCAAATTCATGCATCAGTAAACCAGTTAAACAAAAACAGATTTATACACTTTATTGATCAGATTCCGAACTTAAAGCCAAATATAGAGGAAGCAGCAGTATTTAAAAATACTGGTAATTATATCAAGCAGTGCTCAACCAGATATTGAAAAGAAACATGAAACAATGTGACTTACTGAGATCATAACATGAAATTGATGTATAAGTGAATCTGAAGAATATACTATGGGCTGGATTCACCAAGGCTTGCACGGAGTGTAAGAGTAGTGTAAGACGGCAGACAGGCAATATGTCTGCCGAGCTATTCAGCAATAGCCGGCAGGGGAGTGCATGAGAGCTTCTAAAGCTACTCTTGCACGGACAGTGTTATGGTATGCAAATTACCTCATTTGCTGCTGAAAGCTATGCAAATGAGGTAAATTTGCGATCCAGGAAATACTAACCTGTCTGTGTAAGAGTAGTATTATCTGCAGAAATGTACTCCGTTGGTAACGGAGTACCGTTCTGCAAATAGCTAAACGGAGCTATGACAGCTCCAAATAAAGGATGCATCTAGTTGAGGAAGCATGCCAATGGCCAAATATAAGGCCATTGGCATTTGCAAATGTTGTAAATCCTTAAAATCCATTTTCCCCCGATCGCCGATGTTTAAGTGTAGCACAGCGACTCGCAAATGTGCTGTGCTTTAAATAAAATGAAAAAAAGGGAAAAATAGCCACAAATGTGCATTTTCACTAAAAAGCTTGTTCTGCCATGCAGGTGAATGGCAGGCTGAAAACAACATGGCCACGGAGTAGTGGTTGCTAAGGGGGGGAAGCTCAGTGTGAGAGATGTAACCAAGCATTAATAGGCAATCCTATGCAAACGAGGATAAGGATAGTGAATCCTAATTTTCCCCAGCATGTGAGCCATGTCCCTAGAGTGTAAGTAGTAGTAGAGTAGAAGATAGGTGACATCATGGGGGGGTATGTCTGAAAGACTGTAGGGTGACTGGAGCACAGTGGCTTATGTTTGCCCTGAGTTGCTCAGGATTGCAAGAGGCATGTTTACAGTGGTACTAGCTGAAAACAAGAAACCAAAGGTGTACACTGTGGATATATCTAAAATCTCTTGCAAACGGGCACACAGCGTATGCGCTGTGCTGCCCCTTGTGGAAACAGAAAGGGAAAAAGGAAGGAAAAGAAGTAGTAGGAAGTTAACCAAGGAGAACTAACAGAGCTGCCAGGTGAAATATATCAGAATCAGCCAATTACACAGGCAGTAGACTAGCCCAGCACTTTAAACTCTGCAAACAGCAGTCTACCCTGTTTTTTTCACAAGAACTCTGCAACACTGCAGTATACAAAGAGTGAAAACTTAAAAATCTTAAGTCTGACTAAATGTTAGGGGCTGCTATTGCTATCATAAACCAACATGTGCAAGGTGCTGAGGGTGGTGATGTTATGAATGCTGCTGAGCAACCCACAGTGAGGAGAAGGAGAAGAGTGTACAGACCCAGGGTAACCTACCGGGGGCTATATGAGCTGGAGATAGTGGAGCGCTATAGAGTGGACAGAGACCTCCTGCAGCAAATTGTTGAGCTGTGCCGGCCACGCCTCACATACAGAACCAACAGAGGGGAACCCATCCCAGTGGATACCAAGGTATGCGTTGGCCTATGAATACTAGCTACAGGTACCTTCCAGAGACCCACTGGTGATATGGTGGGGGTTTCACAGGCATCAGCATCCAGGGTACTGCACCAGTTCCTGGATGCCATGTCAGCACATGTCGGTGAGCATGTATATTTCCCCAACTCCAGTGAGGCATTGGCCAGCAATATGCGTCTTTTCCACTAAATAGCAGAATACCCTGAGGTGGTGGTTGCAATAGACTGCACGCACATACACATCAAAGCACCACCCGGTGAGCTGGGTAGTGTCTACATCAACTGCAAGAGCTTCCCCTCCATCAACTGCCAGCTCGTGTGTGATGCCCAGGGCATAATAATGAATGTGTGTGCTGGCTTGCGTGTAAGCTATCACGATTCCCACATCTGGCATCTGATGCAGCTGTACCAGAGATTTGCCATTGGGGACATCCCTGACGGTCACCTAGTGGGGGATGCTGGATACGCACTGGACCCGTGGCTGATGACACCCATCAGAAATGCATACACACCCGAACAAGAACTCCATAATGAGGCACACGCACAAACAAGAAACATTATTGAGCGTGTGTTTGGGATGCTCAAGTCACAGTTCCGGTGCCTGGACACATCTGGTGGAGCCTTGCAGTACTCGCCAACTACATGTAGCCAAATTGTCATGGTATGTGCCATGCTACACAATATGATCCTGTGAAAACAGCTGCAGCAGGAACAGCATGGGGCAGGGCCAAACAGCCCCCCACCATTGCCAAGGCCTGCACAGGCACAGTGTGACTCGAAGGAGGAACAACCTGAGCCTGCCCCAGTAGGCAGAAGGAGGTGTGTCCAGTATGCCCTGGCCTTGGCAAAGAGGCAACGCATAGCACATACATTGACTCAGTAGGAACCCTGGAAATGACACCTCTCTCTGACTCGCACATGCAATAAAAGGGATGCCTAACTTGACACTACCTGTTTTCAAACATGTATAGGGAGTGTACTATGTGCATCCGACATAGGCAGTCCTGCAGCACCATCTGAGGCATGATTGCCCTATTTTAAGCAATATAAAGCAGTGCTAAGCACATTTTACCACTATTTAGCATATGTAAGCACAATTGCGTGGAGCTGCACGCCGTGCAAACTAGCGCAATGTTGGGCAACGTTGGGCAATGTTGGGCAACATTGGGCAATGTTGGGCAATGTTGGGCAAAGTCAGGCAAAGTCGAGCAAAGCCGGGTAAACACGCTCACACCTGCTTTACTGTTCCTTAACCAGTCAGGTCTGCCCAGGAGGAAAATAAAAAGCAGTGACAGGGCTCGAACTCATGATACTGTGCCCTATAGTCACAGTACTGAAACACTAAGCCATGACAGCATTTCACTGGCACAGCCACAGCAGGACAATTGTAGACTAACGCAAACACAAATAAATGCTGTATCATGCCCTCTGAACTTCCCCCCAGGCCTATGCAGACAGATAACAGCAGGCCAGGCAGTGTGATGTGTGTTGGGTAGGCTATGAAGTCACAAACTAATATATGTGAAATTGGAAGCTAAGTTCTGTAGTACAGTAGTATGCCTCAAGCCAGTACGATAGGCAACAATACAGACTGAAATGGTGTACTGGACATAGCATTGCAGGCCTAGCAAATGTGTATAAGTGTCAGGTGAACCTCTCATCCTATGTACACCCACAGTAACAATCATGTGTGCTCCCTGGGTAGAAATGTACAAATAATAGCCATCACCCCTGTATGTTTAAATGTTGATAAGTCTATGCAAAGCAACTCATGGAAGCCCTGCAGGCACAGCGTGCTTCCTGTCGACGTACAACACAAAGGTGTGCACTGAAGTAAAAACCAACTTGATTTTTTACACACATATAGTATATATGTCCATACTGGGCATGCTCACACACTTAGGCCATGTCTGAGTACAGCAGTGGGCCACACATATCTGGCAGTTGCAGTTCTTACCCCAGAAACTTGTCACTATTCACCAATCCTGCCTTGCGCACACAGTTATATGAAAACAGACACATGTAATATATTAGACTCCTGTCATAATCAAACTATGTACTACAAGTACTTAAGTTGTTCAAAGAAAGTGAAAATTCAAAGAAGATCAATAAATCTCCGATCAGTATCATCAATAAACAATGAGCACTCCTAACATTATCCAATCCATGTTCTGGCAAAAATATTGTCAAAGAGTCCATAGAGAACCATGAAGCTTTCTTTCGCAATGTCATATATAGCAATGCAAACTCATATATGTTCTGAGTCAGTGCAAACTGTAAATGAATACATGTACATGAATGACATTGCCAACATCTTGTCAGACAGGTTCATATGTATTAACCCCCCTCTCACTGACAAAAGGGCCCATTATCATACCTGGAGATTGTGAAAACCCAGAAATCACATATACAATGGTTAAACAGCACTTTCCAAACCTAAAAACATGGCGTCTATGGGATGACATGGTTTCCCTAGCTGTGTCATATGTGAACTCCAAAACAAACAGACCCTGCACCTGAACAGTCTGTTGAAACTCACCCTCTGTACAGGGTATGAAACTGTTGAATGCGTTACAGCAACATTTGGCACACTCCACAAGTGTTGGTGCACAACAGACCATAGGAACTATTGTCTTATAAGCCTATTAAGCCTGATCTGCAAGGCCATGGAGTCCATCTTGATTGAACACATAAACAGAACTATTGTGAGCCTACAAACACCCAACCCTACCAATTTCGGTTTGGTCAGGGGATATCATGGTTCCCAAACCTGCTAGACTGTTTTCAAGGCAGTCACCCAGGACATACATCAATGAAATGAGCTAAACACGTCCCACATAGACCTTGAAAAGCCATTTTCCAACATCCCAGACGCGTCGTATCCACAAAATCAACAACTAGTGCATAAATATGTATGTCATCTGATGGATTGCCAACTGGGGCACAGATAGATCCCACAAGGTAAGAATTGTGGTCTCCTGTTCAAGCTGGTAACAACTGCTGTTCCCCATGGCTCAGTCCTGGGACCCCTCCTGTCTGGTGTATACTTTTCAGAAATACAGTCAAACACACGAGGGCTATGTTTAGCAAAGTTTGTGGATGACTGCAAAAAAGTTGTCATAATCGATGTTTGGGACAACAGAGGCATCCTTAAAAAGGGTCTCAGTCAGACATATGTGGTGTAAAAATTATGCCCTCGAGCTACAGTCATACAAATACCACATAGGTGCCAACACTCTAAATATGGAGGTGATAATAAGGGATCTATGGGCACATGTGGATAGTCATCTCTAATTCCAGAAATATATTCACAAAGTGGTTAGAAAATCATACTATGTGTTCCCACAAACTGCCAAGATCTTTGCATGTAGGTTAAACTACTCATCAATCATCAGACCCGTCAGAGAGTGCCACAACACACTTGCGATGAATCTGACTAGGCACCTTCAGCAGCTGGAAAGACCACTGAAGTACCTCAGCAAGAGGATTACTGGCCTCAGACAGTTGCCCCATGCAACAAGTCTGAATTTAACTCAATCTGTACTCTGTTGCTTACTGTCTACTCAGGAGATCTCTGTCCAACAGACAGGTCCATGTCCAATGCAGAACTGATGTACATGCGCTATCTGAAGTAAACCCAAGCTCACTGTACCACATGCTCTAGGGATATCATCATCACTACATTAAATTGAACATGTTAGAGGGATACATTACTAACTCACAGACTTCCCTTGCTTTGGAAAAGGATCCCAACCGACAGTAAGCTGAGACCCTCACTGACACTCTTCCAGAGGAGCCTTGATGAGTGTATGTGAAACTGAACTGTCACACCATGGATCACTTCATCAGCTCTACTACACAGAGGCATAGGGAACTAACTGCATGGGTGGTGATAGCTGCACACTCTGGCCATACAAATATATTCCTTCAGGTAGATAGCCTATTACCTACCTATGTACCTATATATATATATATATATATATATATATATATATATATATATATATATATATATATATATATATATAGATATATATATATATATATGTATATATATATATATATATATATATATATATATATATATATATATATATATATATATATATATATATATATATATATATATATATATATATATACAGGGGGAACACAGTATAATAAGCCAAAGATGATGGATGGGCAGAGATGTGTGTAAGAGGGTGACCATGACAGGGAGCCATCCGGGACTGTCCCACCCAGCACACATCCCAATGGCACGAAAGACATGAAGTGCGCATCTCTTCCACTTTACATAACAGCCACCAGTATCTGTAAGCATTACAGTGTATGTGGTCCATGTGCCTGCTGTACAACATGACTGTACAATGAAGTACACATCTAGTATCTGTAGACATGTACCTGTCACATAGGTTCATAGGTATGTAGTAGACTATCTCCACGACGGCATATATCAGCCTACGCAAGTTGTGCAGCTTTCACCCCACCATTGGGTAGTCTCCCAAGGCCTAGTTCTAATAGTACCCTAAGCCTCTTTCTAGTGGAGCTGCTGATGTGATGCCTGGCATGAATTGTCTGTTTCCCATCCACTCATCAAGGTTCCAATTGAAGAGTGTCAGTGAGGGTTCTGTCTGATGTACATTGGGACTCTGTTCCACAGTAAGGCAAGTGTCTGGGAAGGTACTCTATCCCACCAGCATGTTGTATTCATCATTCTGATGAGGTTCATATCCCTGGAATGTGTAGGGCGACTCAATGTTGTTATGTGTAGATGGAGTATGTTCAACAGCTATGTGTTAGACATGGCTCTGAGTAGGCGGTACGCAACGAAGAACAGATTTAGTTTTACCAGTTGTGTTGCATAACACAACTGTTTGAGGCCAGTAATCCTCTTGATGAGGTACCTATGTGGTCTCTACAGCTGCTGGATATGCTAAGTCGAGTGCATCCAAAATGGAGCACTGTACTCAATGATGGGTCTGATGATGTAAGAGTAGAGTGCCAACACTACCTCTTTGGGTCCTGATGCAAACCCTTTGTTGATTAGTTGGGCCACATAGGATCTCCCAATCACTTTGGCAACATGGTTGTCAAAGGAAAGATGACTATCTACTTGTGTCCCCAGATCCCTTATCACCTTGTCATTTTTAAGGGGGTAACACCCATGTGGTAGTTTGTGGGTATTTTGTTTTCAACAAAGAGGATCACTATGCATTCCTCCACAGTGAGCTTGAGGCCATGATTCTGACACCACACATCTGTCTCATAGAGTCCCTTCTGGAGAATATGTCCGTCTTCCGGGGAATCTATTATGGCAAACACTTTACAGTTCCCAGCAAACTTAGTCAACCACAACTCTCCTGTGTTGTCATGTACATTTGAGAAGTCTATACCAAACAGGAGGGACCCCAGGACTGAACCCTGGGGGACACCAGTCATTACTGGTGTAGAGTCTGACATGTAGCCAGCAACTCTTAATGTGTGGGATCTATCTGTGAGCCAGTTTGCAATCCATCTTGTGATGTATGGATTCATGGCCAGGTTGGTGAGTTCATCTATGATACCTGACTGGGGAATGGTGTCAAAGGCCTTAGCAAGGTATAGGTAGGCTGTGTGGAGCTCATTTCAATCATCCGTAGCCTGGGTAACTGTCAAAGAAATCCTCCTAGTTCAGGAGACGTGGTCTGCATTTGACGAAGCCAAACTGGGTGTGCTCAACTGTGTGAAGGTTCCCAATCTCTGTATTGTTGACTTCCATTATGATTGGCTCCATTGCCTTGCAGAACACACTCGTTAGGCTCATAGAGCATGAATTCCAAGGGGTTTTTGTGGCCCCACCCCTGTGGAGTGTGAAGAATGTTGCTGTGCAACATTCTATGGGTACATATCCTGTAGAGAGAATGTAGAGAGAGGTGTAGGTATCCTTGATGAATATGGATACATCCCCACCCTATGTGCTATGATTCAGGTTCTGATGCTGGAAGGTATGGAATGAGTAGTATCCTGGTAGTGCTGGTATGCTGTCTGGAGCATTGAACTAGGTTACTGATACTGCACAGATATCAATATTCTCCATAATGAGAAGTGCCTCGAGTGTGTGCATCTAGAGGCTGAGACTTCTGGCAATGAGAAGCATTTAGCTCACTTTGTGGTTATTTGTGTTGGTTACGGGGTTTGGTTTGTCCTGCGTGACCAGTGTTCCACACCTGACGTCAGCGCCTCATTGTTCCCATCTGACCATAAGCTAATTACCCTACATATCCACATTCTGGACCCACACCCACATTAAGGAAACCATGTTAAAAAAATGTCTCCAAAGCCAACTTCATGCTTCTTAAGACAGAAGTGCTGAACTGCAGGACACCCATGCAGATTGACAATACAGATACGACTGCTGAATCCTTCACAACTGCACTTTATTAGCACTGACTTGACTGCATGCATCGTGCTATCCCAAACAGAACCAAGACGCAAACCTCCAAGAAAAGAAAGCCAATCTGGTGTTCCTCTGCCATAAACAAACTGCACAACAGAAGGAAGAAACTGTTGCAAAAGAGGGTAAAATCCCATGAGGGGAGGAGCTCCATGGTCAACATCAGTAAGAAGCTGTGATCCCTGATAAAATCCTCCAAAGCTAGTTATGAAAACAAAATTGACACTGATTCTAAAGACAACCACAAAGCATTCTATAGCTATGTCAAGAATCTCAATGGCAACACTCAGATCTGCTCTGAGTTACAGCACAATGGTACTAAATATACAGACACAACTGATATTGCCAACATCCTGGCAGATAGGATCAGTGCTAACTTTACCCCCCTCTCACCCATGAAAGAGCACATCTCTATAACGGAAGTCTGCAAAGTTGCTGTCATCATGGCTGCACAGGTAAAAAACACTCTCCAAAGCCAGGAACACAGCATCCATGGGACCAGATAACATCCCAGGCTGTGTTCTACACAAACTACAGAACGAACAGGCACCACACCTATGTACCATGTTCAGTCATAGCCTCACCTCAGGCTTTGTGCCTGCTGAATGGCGCACAGTGACTGTTATCCCACTACACATAGGGGGAGCCACCATGGACCCCAGGAACTAGCACACCATTATCCTGATGAGCCTGCTCTGCAAGGCCATGGAATGTATCATCATATGACTTATAAAAAAATACATTGGTAATCTCCAAACTCTGGACCACAACCATGTTGGGTTTGTAAAAGGCAGATCATGTCTCCTAAACCTGATAGACGTCATTGAAGCAGTCACCAGATAACTGACAGAATACACACTGTGAAAGTAGCAGACTCCAAGTACAACTTTGGACCAGTGACAAGTGCAGTACCACAGGGTTCAGTCCTGGGCCCTGTCCTGTTTGGTATCTACTTCCCTGAAGTAAACTTTAACATGGAAGCTCTATGGCTAATGAAGTTTCCAGATGACTGCAAACTAGGAGCCATAATTGAAACTACTGAAGATGTGGACATCCTACAAAAGGGCCTCACTGAGACAGATGCCTGGTGTCAAAGCCATGGCCTCAAGCTCAATGCCAAAAAGTGCATTGTCATCCTCTTTGGTAAAAACTCTGTAGCCATGAACTACAACATAGGTGGTAGTATACTTAACACTGAAAGTGTAATAAGAGACCTTGGGTCACAGGTGGACAGTGGACACACCTGTGATAATCACATCCCTGCAGTAGTCAGGAAATCCTTCTATGTGGCACACCTCATCACAAAAGGTGTCTCATGCAGAATAGAAAAGGACATTGTTCCCCTCTACTCATCACTCACTAGATCCATAATAGAGTACAACGCCCCTTTTGCTATGTACCTCACAAGATATCTACGACAACTATAAAGCCTGCAGAAATACCACACAAATAGCATTAGCAGCCAGAAATAAATGCCATACACAGACCGTTTCAAAATGCTCCAGCTGTACTCTCTCGCATATCGCCTGCTCAGAGGTGATCTCTGCCTAACATACAAAGCTATGTCAAACACAGAGCTGTTGGACATGCTGCATGTAAAACACTCACAATCCCTCTGATCTTCACCCCCAAAACTCAGAGTGAAATACAAAAGGAAGGGGTGTATCCATTTACCTTATGGATACCCACACCTTCAGGTTAGTGGCACAGCATGAGGCCTTGGAGACCATGCAAGTGCAACTAACATTGGGCAAAGCTGCTTATCAGATTGTAGCCTGCTATTGATCACCTACCTTGTCTCAGGAACCTCACTCAGTATTCCTGAGAACAGTGGAAAATATAAAGGTCCTACCAAACACCATTAAATGAGGAGATTACAGCTATCAAAACACTGACTGGGAGAATTACTCGTGTACAACATCCTTTGCCCAATGCTTCCTAGAGTTTAAAAACTCAAATGCCCTGGAACAGTTGGTCACCATGCTCACTAGAGGTGACAACATACTGGACCTGATCATCACCAACATGGAGTGCCAGTGTTCCACAACAGAGATAAACCCCTCGCTGGTAATATCAGATCATAAAGTAATCACACTGGACATCCACACCCCCCCCCCCCGAGTCAAGGAAACCACTGTGAAGAAAGTTTCAAAAGCAAACAGCACACTTCTCAAGACCAAAGTGGAAAGTTCCAAAGCCCCCTTGCTGTAGGATAATGCTATACAATCTGCAGAATCATTTACAAGTGCATTCTATGAGCATCTACAGGGATGCATGGATTGAGACATCCCAAATAAAACCAAGACGCACTCCTCCAAATATAAGAAACCAATCTGGTGGACGTTGCCCATAAATAAGCTATACAACAGAAGGAGGAAACGAACACATGATAGAGCAAACTTCACAAAAGGAAAGGCATCACTGATCATTATTAGAAAGAAACAATGATCGCTCATAAAATAATCCAAGACCAGTTTCTAAAGACAAATTGCCAAGGAATGTAAGAATAACAACCACAAAGCCTTCGTTAGCTATACCAAACATTTAGGTGGCAACTCTCAAATATGCTGTCAGCTACTGCAAAATGGCAAAAAAAATGAACCAACTGACATTGCCCACATCCTGGGGGACAAGTTCAGTGCAACCCCCCCCCCCCCCATCACCCCCAAAAGGGCCTGTGTCCATCACAGAAGACTGCAGTGCCCCAGACTTCATGGACATGCAGGTAAAAACAGCTCTCTCCAAAGCTGAGAACACAACATCAATGGGACTGGATGGTGTCCCAGGCTGCATCTTACACCAGCCCCAAAAGGAACTATACCCTCACCTACAGTCACTGTCTAGACTCAACTTTACCATAGGCTATGCACCCAAAGAATGGCATACAGCAACAGCCATCCAGCTCCACAAAGGTGGTGCCACAACAGAACCTGGAAACTACTGCCCTATAGGCCTACTCAGCCTAGTCTGCAAAGCTATGGAGCAAATTATCATGGAACCCATAAACAGAGACATTGGGAACCTCCAGACACTGGACTCTACACAACTTGGCTTTGTTAAAGGCAGATCCTGCCTCCTAAACCTAGTTGACTTCTTTGAAACAGTTACCAAGGACACAGATGGAGGTGAAAGTAGTCCACACAGCCCACCTGGACCTCACTAAGGCCTTTGACACCATTCCCCACTCTGGCATCATGGACAAGCTTGCCAGCTTGAACATTTACACCTATGTCACAGGATGGGTGGCCAACTGGCTCACAGATCAAACACACATGTTCAGAGTTGCGGGTGCCATGTCCGACTCTAAACCAGTCACAAATGGCATCCCACAGGTCTTGGTCCTGGGACCCCACCTGTTCAGTAGATACTGCTCAGAGGTACAGGCAAGCACGGGAGTAGTATGGCTGAACAAGTTTGCAGATGACTGCTAACTGTGGTCCATAATCGACTCTACAGCTGACACAGACATCCTCCAGAAGGGTCTTACAGAGACAGATACCTGGTGTCAAAACAATGCCCTCAAGCAGAATGTCAAAAAATGCATAGTCATCCCCTTTGTATAAAACAAAGTGCACAAGTGCACACAAATTATCACATAGGTGGCAATCCAGTATGTACGGAGAATATAATTATGGCCCTGGGGACCCAGGTAGATAGTAAACTCTCCTTTGATGATCACATTGCCAAAGTGTTTAGAAATTCCTTCTATGTAGCCCACCTAATGTCACCTAATGTAACCCACTTTGTCTAATCTGATGATGTCACCATCCTACAAATATACCTGTGGAAAGGAGAGCTCCTAGTAATGTGTATAGCATGTTGTGTTAATGCGCACTCCTCTAATATCATAAAGTAATTAGGTAGGTGTTTGAATCCTGCACTTGACAACTGTATGAGTGTTTGTGCAAGTGTGTCTCTTTGGAGAGGCGCAACCTTTTTGGACACTACTAAAACACCCTAAAAGTGGTATAGTTATCTTTGTCAAGTCTGATGATGTCACCATCCTACAAATATACCTGTGGAAAAAAAAAATTCCCAGTAATGTGTATAACGTGTCGTGTTAATGCATACTGCTCTAGTATCATGAAGTAATTAGGTAGGGATTTGATTCCTGCACTTGACAACTGTATAAGAGTATGTGTGTGTATTTCCTTGGAGAGGAGCAACCTTTTTGGAGACTACTAAAATACCCTAAAAGTTGTATAGTTATCTTTGTCAAGTCTGATGATGTCACCATCCTACAAATATAATGTTAATGTGTACTGCTCTAGTATCACAAAATAGTTAGGTAGGGGTTTGAATCCTGCACTTGGTGGCTGTGTGTGTGTGCGCCACGTGTGTGACACTGTTGGTCAATTTGATATGGGTTTTGCTTTTAGTACTGTATGACATATCACAATGACAACAGTATGTGCATTACACATATCAGGTAGCTGTGTGGCAAATACATATACATACATGTGACCTCAATTATTTTATAGGTGGGAACCCTGCTTTCTACATTTATTTTATTTATTTATTTATTTTACATTTGTTGACCGGGCTAGCATAACTGGATATATGTCCATTTTCAGTAGAGGCCCGGGGAGAAAAGCTCCAGGTATAATACATAGTAAAAAATATAAAAAAATCAGTCTACATAAAAATTAAGACAGTCAAATCCATAAACAGTTAAAGATGAATTCACAAAAATTAGTATAAAAAGCTAAGACAGGTAAATCCTAAACACATAAAAATAAATTGCCAAATTGAAAAAAATCTTTTTTTTTTTTTGTGATGGCCATAAGAACCATACTTTAAGGTAGCTTGACAAAATAGAGAGGATAACTTGAGAAAGAAGTGGGGTAAATAAAGGAGAGGTATGAGAGATATAATGGGATGAGTAGAGGAATAGATCATTTTCATGGTGAAAGAAAAAAAATGAACACATCTGTCATCTTTGCCAGAGCGTGCTGCCACTTTCCAGACCCTGTATGCTTGTGCCAAGCCTAGCCACTGCAGTGATCCCTGGCCTACATCATCCATTTCACACTCATTACAGTTTCTATTGAATAGTGTGAGTGAGGGTTTATGCCTGAGGTATATTTGAAACCTGTTCAAAAGCAGCAAAGTCTGTCAAAGATGGCTATTTATCATAGGTGTGCAACAACCTTTGTGGATATGCATGCAGACCCGTTATTGCTTATGTGATCCACAGAGGGATTTCCAGAACCCTTTGGAAATGTGATTATCAAAGGAGAGATGACGTAACACATGTCTCTATGTATACATCGGTACCTGTTCAACATTTTGGGGGCTACTACCTATGTGTTACTCTGGGGATACTATGTTTTGTAAAAGTGGATGACTATGCATTATTTGGCTTATAACTTTACAGTATGGGTTTGACACCAGGTATCTGTCTGTATGATACCCTTTTGGAAGATGTGTGTGTCATCTGAAGAATGCATTATAGTCCACAGTATGCATTGCCAAATGTGGCCAGACATATCCCTACTGTGTTTGCTTGTACCTAAGAAAGCTATATGCCAAACAGGAGTGGTCCCAGGACTGAGTGCAGGTGAATACCACTGGTTACTGGCATAGAATAGTACTTGAAGGCTGCAAATGTTACTGTGTGTCCTACATCTGTGTGTCAGTTGTCAAGACATCAGCTAACAATTGTTTATGGTCAGGCTGTTGAGGTTATGTATACTACCAGAATGCAAACCAATGACAGATAGTAAGAGTATCACCCACAGCACAGTGTCAAACTGTGTCATACACACACGTGTACTCAAGTTCCAAAATGTGTGTAGTACAATGCATACTGGCCACCAATAGAAACTATGGAGTGTTAACACTGTCTAATACAGGGCATGTCACCCTGCCCATGTGTCCAATATGCACGTACATGCAGACAGTGCACCTCAGTCATGTTCATATATATGTCCACCCTTCACAAACAGTTGCAATATGTCTCTTGCTCTATGCACATATACAGATGTTAATATATTTGACACATATATATATATATATATATATATATCTCCATATGTGTGCGCCATACACACAAGGTGCACACTGTTGTAGGTCCCTGGACCTCACAGCTGAACTGTTGGGTCTTGCTGCAACATGAACAGGTGTCACATGTGAACACACAGTAACATTACAGGGGGTATATAGCTACAAATGCTAGATTAGCATACTAGCTTGGTACAGCAGTTGCCAATGCTAAGCTAAACTTTAATATGACTATCATGCATGTGTTACTCTGTCACAACCATATTTATATCAATTTTTGCGCTAATTCCCCCAAACAGCCATTGTCCATACTACTGTTCAGAAGACAGATAACATGGATCAGATGTTTGACATTTAATGCTGAGCTACATATTTCACAGTTATGTCCCAATGCACACAGCTACACACTGAATTGTCCATGGCAGTAGTTAAGCAGGACATCTGTGCATAGATACGTACTACTGTCACATATGAATAGTTCACATTATGTAGAGTACTCTTCAAAAACATCTACTACATGCCAGTAAATACATATCTGTTACATACCTTTCCTTTGTATGAGTTGGTATTATTTATTTTCCGTTTTCCTTTTGCTTTTCACTGTCTCTCTCTCTCTCTCTCTCTCTTTCTCTCTCACTCTCTGTCTCTCTCTCTCTCTCAGTCTCTGCAATAGAGTGATTGAGTTTGTAGGCAGCAATTGCAGCCTGCTTTTATAGGTATTTGCACATGTGCATGTGATGACCTCTGCACCAATTGGTGGCCACCATTTGCTAATTGCATGCAGCCTACTGTGTGGTAATTGCAGTAATCACTGTCATAGCAACCCAATGCTATAAATTGCTAACTCAGGTAGGCATAGCCCTTTCAGCTTTCCTAAATGGGGATCATGCTTGTTTGCTATGGACATCGTTGTTTAAGTCAGAAGGTTGGTATAGTTCTTATATCTGAAGCCAGGGGTGTAGCCAGTGATTTGAATGTTGTACTCAGACCTGAATGTTGCTGCTTCCAGTACACACTTGTCAGTGTAGAATTGTACTCACCCCTCCAAATGCTAACACAAGATACATGGGAGTATGTACTTTCTTTTCTAATTATACAATTAACTGCCATACAAAAGTAGTTATTGAGATGTATTCTTTTGGCACATGAACTGTTTGTGAACTGCCATACTGTGAATATTAATTTACTCACTTCTGAACAGTTTGTGCTTTTTTAGTGTTGACATTAGCGCAGGCTGCACAAGAAAACTGGACAAATTTCAGTACTGAGTATGCCTACCTACATCCTTGGTAGACCCTGAACACACAGGTATATTGTACATTTGGGTAGGGGTGCAGATGTACAGAGAGCATTATGTATTATTGTGTGAATTTTATCTTGTTGGACTTAAAGGGTTGCTGTGTACCTGTTAGTTTATCAAGGCAAGTAGTCTGTCTGCATAGCTCCCAACTGTGGACCTATCCAGATGGTAGCCAGAGGTTAGCCTGTTATTCTTTGTCTGTGCACCACACCGGTCTTTTCAGCACTGGAACAATGGCATTGTCACAGTTGGTTGCTACCAGTACATGGCTACATCCCTTGGTATTTCAGTGTTGTACTCCTACATAAGGGTATGCTTCTGGAACTCCTTCCAAAGCTATTTGCACAGTGTGTAACAGCAGAAAAGCTGATATGCCTGTGTGTTTCTGCCTCTGCCATGCCTCTCAAACACTCAGGTACATATTTGAACAGACACAGGGTAAAGTAGGTAAAAGTGAGGTACACCTTTAAAATATTAGAGACATTAAGCTGAGACTTTGAGAGAACCAGAGCATACGGATTAATACACCTTTTCTGAAGTACAAGCAGTGTCTAACTCTTACGTATTGTCATTATTCATTAAGTATAATTCCCCACCTTTCTGCCTAACATCAGTACTTTTCAGTGGGATTCAGAGGGACACAGCTAAAACTTGTTTCAAAATCAGGGACATGTCTGAAAATTAGTCACAGTTGGAAAGTATGGCCTCTGCCCTAATCAGATATGCCAGTGTTTGTCTTGCTATGATACTGTGTGGGGGTTGTAAAGTGCTACTGTAACATTATTTCCTGCTAGAATGGCTGGTCCTCTTTTCACAGTCATGTAATGCAATTCCACAAGAACTGCTGGTAAAGATCCACAGAACAAGATTTGTGTTATGGCATTCCTATTTTTCCTTTACATTCACTCATTCTGATGCATGGTATATTTATTTCAGCACCAATTAGTTGTATGTCTACCAGGGCTTAGTGGTACTTCATGCAGTCTAGTGTGTACAAGGTCCGGGGTTCGAGACTGACAGAGGTGTTTTATTTGCTGCTGAGCAGAACAAGGGCCCTGACATACAGAGTGACTAAGGCACTTTTAAGCAGTTGTAAGCGGGTTTGCGCAGGTTTGCGCGATGCTTAGCAAAGCTTAACTAAGCACACACAAGCGCACACTCGCGCAAACCCACTAACTACTGCTTAAAAGTGCTTACTCTCGCTAACCCCCACGCTCATTTCTTTGAAAGAAAAGAACATGGGGAGATAGGAAAGTGGTAATAAAGGGGCACAAAGAGGGAAAGACAGTAGGGAAAACAGCTTGGGATGTGCAGGACGGGTGTAGGGAAGGCCCATAGCTACCCGTTTCTTTAACAGCAACAGCTGTGCATATGCAGTCAATTTGGAGGGGAATATGAAACCTTCAACCCCTCTGAGAGGGGTGAAGACAACAAAGTATGTTGTACTGCAAATTGAATACCAGTTTATGTGTCCAGCGGGCATGTGTGCAAAATGGGCAGCTATGTATGGGGCGTAAATTTTTTTTGGGAGCAGATTGCCCTTTTTTTCTTTTTTTTCAGGTGAGAGTGGAATGTGGGGTAGGGGAAGTAGGTATTTTTGGGGAGGTAGGTTGGGGAGGTAAACAGACAAGACAAACAAGACAGATACAGGGGCAGAATATGACACATGTGGTGGGTGAACACCATTGACGGGGAAGGATGTTTGGAAATCGCAAGCCCATGAGCCCACAGATGGCAACAGTGGAACTGAGATCCCCACCCATGGGCAGTCACCACTGCACCTTCACAGCCCAAGGGGTGGCTGTGCTGGGGGCTGCGTAGGAAGGGCAGGCTCACCCATGAGTTGCGCCACTCATGCCTCAAGCTGGCATAGAGGATCAGAGACAGAATGCTCAATCTCCCTATGCACTGCAGCCCGGACCGTTCGGAGGGTGATAGGTGGTACTCCTCCGCCCACGCTTGCACGGGGGGGACGAGCCCCATCCCCTGCAGCGCTTCCACCCAAAGGTAGCACAGGGCCAACTGAGGAGGAGGAGGTCCCAGGCTGGGCACTGGACCTGCTGGTGCCAGGTGCCATTGCCAGCTGAGGTGGAACAGGTGGGTCCACTGGGACTGGCCTTCCCATACTTTCTATGTTTAGGAGGATTTAATGAAAATATGGGTTAGTAACAATCAACAGCATTCCCAATTTGTTATAACAGCATGCAGAAGTATTCCCATTAACCCAACACACCAGAGTTCCAACAGTTGAACAGCAAGCATGACACATGCATATATGGAACAACAGTGGACATTACAACAGCATGCAGGTTTAATTGATGGCAACAGGTCACCAATATTGTGGTATTTGAACAGGGCAAATGCATCGAAATAAATGCAGATATTTATAAACCAATAGGACATATGTCCCAACAAATGTTTTGAGATTAAACATACCCATTGAGGTGTGGAATTGCATTTTTTATGCACATACAGTAGGGTGGAAAATGATAGCTCTAATAACAACTTATATATCCTTCAAGTTTACACTACATTCCTATTAACTGCAGTTATATGTCCCCTACATGTATTAGTACACTACCCAATTGTCCTTAAATCGTGAAATGGGTTTTGCTAGATCTTTATATACATGGACTGTATCTGACATACAAACTGTCCAGGATACAGATGTTACTGCTACATATTTTGTAAGTTGCTCAGACACACTACTGCTGAGATGGTACACTGACAGCTCTACTTTCCTATACTTATCTAGATATGTTTAGGTGAAATTATCAGTTATATGTTAACAGCTCACTATATTTTTGCCAGCACAATGACATTTCTGGGGAACACAATACCAAACTACTCATGTGCCAGATTAACCTGTACATGCTGGGCATGAGCTAACAGTTGAGGACTGTGAATATGCATAAAAGCTACTGACATCCACTTTATATGGGCCTACCCAACTGTGTGTTAACAGCGCTTAATACAACAGCACTATTTCTATAATGCAAGAGTACAACAACATATCAAATAAAATGACACAGACACACTCCAGGAATTATACCTTTATTAAGGACTTAAAACACTTTTCTAGAGGCTCTCTCATTTATTTTATATAACAGTACATGCAGAATAATTATTAGAGAATTATTATACCTTTATTTATTGTGTTAAAACACTTTTTTCAGGCTCTCTCATTTATTTTACATAACAGTACAAGCAGAATAATTACTAACCTGCCTGGAGGCACAGCCTTAGCAGCCTATCTGCATAGGCTTGCTGATTTTCAACACGGACACCTGCAGCTGTGATGTAAATGAAGTGATATTGAGACATACCTATCCATAGTATACACTAGAATAGCAATTCTTACATACTTAAGTCCATGGCTACTTACTCAGTAGTGGGGCATTTTCCATCTCACTGGCCTCCTGGATCCACTGGTCCAGTTGATCCACCTTGTGTCTCTTCAGGTCTGTGTGGTGGTGTCTCACCTGCTCACCAGTCCGAGGGACACCTGTGGCACTGGTGAGTTCATGAGCTAGACAGTCCCAGGCTTCTGCTTTGTATTGGGTGCCCTGGTACTGGCCCCGCAGGAGACTATCCTCATGATTATGGACAAGGAGCCAAACCATTACTTTTTGACTCCTCAATGCCCAAGTTGCGCTTGAAAATGAGAGCCCTCTCCAGCACCGGCCATTGCTGCCTGCAGATGGGAGCTACAACCAGTTATGGCAAGTATTCCCACCTATGGAGCTTAAATATGCATTATTTCCCGCACTTATTTGTGATTGGCCAGTTTTGAAAAAATGCAGCTGAAGGTACACCTGCTTAGCAATGGGTGAACTTCCATTGATATGTATGTGTGTGTTGAAGCATACTTACGAAAAGCTGTCATGGCTTAGTGGTTCAGCACTGTGATTATGGTGCACAGTATCCTGGGTTCAAGGCCTGTCATTGCTTTTTATTTCCCTACTGGCCAGACCGGCTAGGAGGTGTGGCTATGTTTTACTGACTTTGCTCAACTTTGCCTGACGTTACTCTACGTTGCTCTATGTTGCCCGATGCTGTTCTACGTTGCTCTAAGTTGCCCAACGTTGCCCGACATTGTACTGGTTAGTGTGGTGCACAGCTACGCGCAAACATGCTCTGTTTGTGTTAGTTTACACGATGCACAGCTCCGTGCAAAGCTATTGCGCTAGTTAAAGCAGTGCTAAGCTATGAGCAATTATACTGAAATGTGCTTACTACTGGTAAACTTTGCTTAGCAGTGCTTCACATTGCTTAAGATACATTACTTATGCATTCATCATTATGCATAACCATTTCACTTTCTTATATATATATATATATATATATATATATATATATATATATATAAAATTCGTTCACTACTACATAGGCCATTTCAATGCTTTTTACTAAAATTTCAATGATAAATGTCAGGAATTCTTTTCATATACAGATTTCCAACAGAAAATAAAAAGGGAAGTGGTGGGACTCGAAATGGGAATGCCGCCTCTTTGTGTGAAGGTTCTACCACTACGCTATTGCTATTTTGCTTAATTTACATATAAGTTTCTCATTATCCTCTTCGATGTCTTGACTGATAACTGTAGCTAAGCAATGGGCAAACACGCACAAACACGTGCAAATACGGGCAGCTATATCGAGAATAATAAAAAAATAATTAAAAGTTTTACATTTTATAATTGTACTGGGGTTTAGAATGTGGGGGAGTGTAGTGTTGGGTATGTACACATTTGAGCGGACTCGCTCATGTCAGTTGACATTTCCCAATTGAGAGACTTGCAGGGGCGTGGATTTTTGGACTGTTCGGCAGTCCGACACGCCCCCCGCACTCATGCATGCTCCATGTTAGCCTTTGAGTTGAGGCATCGCACCCTCATTAATATGCATAGCGCGCTGCCGTCTTATTCTTAGACTGGCGTTTCTGTGTAAGACTACTCTAGTCTTACACAGAGGATTCGTGAATCCTGGGGTATATCTTGCAATAAGTAATTACCAGTCGGAAGAGGAGTGAGTGATATGCATAACTTAAGTTATATGTCCATTTTCTAGATGCACTTCACACTATGCCTACACATTAGTGCAATGAGCAGCAGTGTTTATTGCACATACAAACTGCTACAGGCACGTAAACTTTTAGAAGCACCTATTCATGGTGAGCACAAGTATTAGCAGCCAACAAAAAGGAGCACAGATGTATGCAATATAAACAAAAGGTGTTACCTGCAGGCAAACCCAGTGATCACGAATGAGTGGATAGCATAACACAAGGCAAGGACAACTTTAATGAAAGAATTAAGATGCAGGGGAAGTTAAACCAGGAACTGTACTCAGCTACACAGATACGTAAGTGTACAAACAAGAAACCGGGAAGCTAAATGGGGAAACTGTAGTTAGGTAATCATTGTGATTATTGCATAAAGAGCATTTTGATCAGAAAAAATTCTTCATATTCATGTACTAAATTAATCCTGTTCACTGTATTAAACCATGTACATAAATAAAAATGGAAATGCTGTCAAATGGTATAAAAGGGACACAACCAACAGGGTAACAAAGGAGTCTAAATGTGATAAATGTATATCTAATGCTGATTTTGGAAAATAGTAAGGGCAGTAGACACATAAGTGTATATTTGTACATACTACTGTTACTGCATATCTAATGTGTAAATAACGAGGTATCTTTTGTGAATGATAATATGCTGTGTTATCAAGTTTATCATGTAAAAACACAAATCAATGAACCCTACAGCTGTTGTGTCATGCACTTCCGAAAGGGATATTTCTATTCCATTTGTTGGTATTTGTAACCATAGAAAGGTTGTTGTAATTTAAAAATGTATTAGCTAAGCATATTATGTGAATTAATATAAATGATAAAATGGTATGATTGCACTCAAAAAACCTAAATGTAGCATGTCGGGTGCCAGGATCCGCCACATAACTCATGCACTCAAGTCACTTCACAACAAGTACAAATATGACTGTCATTGTCCATGTTGGAGTGAATGACTTGAGATGTACCTCCCTGGACTACATGAAAAGAGACATGGAAGAGCTCTTGGATCATGTGGCCCAGGCAGGTATGACCCTAGCCCTAAGTAGCATCCTGCCTTCACCCAGAACTATACCACAATATAAGGACAAAATGATTGACTTCAACAATTGGCTAAGCTTCTGGTGTCATTCAAAGGGGATCCAATATCTGTCTGCCTGGGATGACATGATCGACAGACCACAATGCTTTGCCAGAGATGGTCTGCACCTGTTGCCCCTGGGATTCAGGTTACTGGCTAAGGCTCTTGCCACCCCTATAGTGCCTTTTTTAGGCAAAGTTCAAAGGACAAAGCCACCACCGGAACAGGTACAAGCATGCAAAATCTGAAGGTAATGCTACTCAATGCTAGAAGTCTAAACCTCAAAATGCACTCTCTCGAGGCACTCCTAAAAATGGAGGACATCGATATCTGTGCAGTAACTGAGACCTGGTTCAAGGCTCCAGAGACCACCCCTGCAATACCAGGCTACAACTCTTACCACACTTTTCGGCCACCAAACCAGGATCGAAACACTAAAGGTGGAGGAGTGTCCGTATTCACCAAGGATATTCACACCACCAGGTTAGTTGCCCAACACAATGCATCTGAAATTCTCCAGATGCAACTAACACTAGGTAAGACTGCAATCCAAATTGTAGCTTGCTACAGATCCCCCACCATGACCCAAGATTCTCACTACACCTTTCTAAACATACTGGTAAATATTAATATACAATCAAACACCCCAATACTGGGTGATTTCAACTACCCTGCCATTAACTGGGAAAACTACTCGTGCACCAACACCTTTGCCCAACGGTTCTTGGAATTCATAAACTCCAATGCCCTGGATTAACTAATCCATAGTCCCACCAGGGGCTCCAGTATCCTAGACTTGGTCATTACCAACATGGGAAATCAATGCTCCACACCTATGGTCACCCCCTCGTTGGTCAGGTCAGGCCATAAGCTAATCACCCTTAACATCCACATCCCACCCCCACCCCCCAGTAAGGAAACCTCCATAAAAAACTTCTCCAAGGTTAACTTCATGCTACTCAAGTCAGAAGTTACAAACTTCATGACACCCATGCAGACGGGAACTGAAAGTTTGACTGCTGAGTCCTACACTAAGGCACTGTGCGAGCACATCCACTCATGCATGAATCGTGCCATCCCAAATAGAACCAAGATGCTCTCCTCCAAAAAAAGGAAGCCAATCTGGTGGTCCTCTGCCATAAACAAACTTTACAACAAAAGGAAAAAACTGCTGCAGAAAAGAGGAAAATCCCAGGATGCAAAAAACTCCCTTATCAGCCTCAGTAAGAAGATGAGATCCCTCATAAAATCCTCCAAAGCTAGTTATGAAAATAAAATTACCAAAGATTCCAAAGACAACCACAAGGCATTCTATAACTATGTCAAAAATCTAAATGGCAATGCTCAGATCTGCTCTGAGCTACAACAGAATGGCATTAAATATACTGATCCCAAGGATATTGCCAATATCCTGGCAGACCAATTCAGTGCCAACTTCACCCCCCTCTCACCCCCTAAATTGCTCATCTCAATACTGGAAGATTGCCAAATTCCGGTAATAACGGCCACACAGGTAAAAAATGCACTCTCTAAAGCTAAGAATACAGCATCCATGGGACCAGATGATATCCCGGGCTGTGTACTACATGAACTACAAAATGAACTGGCACCTCATCTAAGTGTCATACTTAATCATACACTCACCTCAGGCTTTGTGCCCACTGAGTGGCACACAGCTACATTTATCCCACTCCACAAGGGGGGATCTACCTTGGATCCTGGGAACTAATGCCCCATCAGTCTGACGAGCCTGATCTGCAAGGCCATGGAATGTATTACCATGGAACTTATAAACAAAGACATTGGCAACCTTAAAACACTGGACCCCACCCAGTTGGGGTTCATGAAGGGCCGATCTTGTCTCCTGAACCTTATTGACTTCTTTGAATCAGCCTCCAGAGCCGTGGACGAGGATAAGGCAGTCCACACAGCCTATCTGGACCTCGCCAAGGCCTTTGACACCCCCCCCCCCACTCTGGCATCATAGATAAACTTACTAAGCTGGGCATTAATCCCTACATCACTCGATGGGTTGCCATCTGGCTTACTGACAGAACCCACACAGTAAAAGTAGCTGACTCCAAATCCAGCTCCAGACAAGTAACAAGTGGAGTACCTCAGGGTTCAGTCCTGGGACCTCTCTTGTTTGGCATCTACTTCTCTGAAGTACAGGCCAGCACTAAGGGACTGGCTAACAAATTTCGAAGATGACTGCAAACTGGGAGCCATTATTGAATCCCCAAATTATGTGGACACTCTACAAAAGGGCCTTACAGAAACAGATGCATTGTGCCAGAGCCATGGGCTCAAGCTCAATGCCAAGAAATGTATAGTTATCCCCTTTGGGAAAAAACATGTACCCATTTATTATCACATAGGTGGCAGTACACTAAACACCGAAAGTGTGATAAGAGACTTAGGGACACAGGTGGACAGTGGTCTCACCTTCAATAACCACATCACCACAACAGTCAGGAAATCCTTCTATGTGGCACACCTCATCACTAAGGGGTTTTCATCCAGAAAAAAGGAGGTCATTGTCCCACTGTACTCATCCCTCATTAGACCCATTGTAGAATACAACGACCAAGAGCAAGAAATGAAAAGATCTCATGACATTCCATAATTAATGTTCTCTTTGCTACACACAGCATGCATCTACTACATCATTATACTGAGCATGCTTATAAGGAATTTCAACAAAGAATCCCAGAAGTTCAACTAAGCAACACAAACACACAACAAAATGTCATAACATTGGCTCACTCACAGTTTCTGGTGATTTTGCAGCATGGCAAACATTAAATTATTATGTCCTATAAAGCTCAAGAACAAAATAGTTAAAATTATGTTTTTATGAAAACATACAACATACATCATTGTTATTTGATAAAAGTAATGCCTCTGAGCAATCAATGACATACTCAACATTTGCCAGACTTGAACACATGCCAGGCCGATCAGAAAAAAATGTATATCAATTACTGACACAACAGAAGCAGGTATATTGGTTGTGTTAAGAAGAACACCCTTTAAGGGATTACATCAATCTAATTTTGTAGTATGTATGAATTCCCTTACTTAGAGGGTGAGGCTTTAAAAATCTAGCCCTCTGACTCTGCTGTAGCTACTTTCTTTGCATAAGGCACTCCTGTCTGACACAGTTACCCAACATACAGATGATAACAGATTCGAACCCCTGCCAATCATACTATACATTCTACAGAGCTGTATATTGCCTGAGTCTGCCACAGGAGAGAGTACTGAAGCTTGTCACAAATAACATCAATCAAGGTGTGAAGTAAGAAATGGGTTTTGATGTTACTTTATCAAATAATAGTTTGTGAGACTGATGAAAAGGCGGTAGCTATGTTAATATTTTGACAGCTGTGAACAGTCCACTATCAATGTTGCTTGGACAAGCCAATGTTTTCCACCCACATTATTTTTTTACACATAGTCCTGGATTCAACCAGAGCATAGTTAAGTAGATATGCTATACATCAGTACTAACTGAATGTGCCACAGGAACACACACAATGCAAGAATCCTAGAACACATTTGACACTGCCATGAAATCCTCAAATGTGTTGAAAGTCATTTGCCCAACATAAAAATTGGTACAAATATCTTGAAGCAATGGTGGTTGTCTTATGTCAGCACACTCACATAACATTGTCCTTTTTTAAGAATGAATAGCCACCTATGTGAGGTTCATGGGCTAACAAAATGTGCATTAATCACTTATGCCACAGCGGAAATTTTAACACAACTGTGAGACTCCTTCTATGTGAAGTCATTACATCATATGATTGTGTTCAAACCAGTTGTTTGAGGTAAAAGCTATAAGGAGGCCTCTCCCACTGTAATTGTACACATTTCAATTGTGGTGCATGTCATTCATGCATAGCAGTATACTGGCATATAATGATTATAGTCACTCAATGTGGATTTTGAACACCTATCTCTGTGACCACAGAAGGTACATGATATTGTGAAGACCGAATGTGCCATAACCGAGATAGTGTGCATTTGAAGGAATTACATCATCTTATTGCTGAAAGACATATCCATCAATCCATCCTCAACCCCCTTTTCCCAATTTGCACATGGGGTCAGGGTCTCGCTTCAACAGTGACAATCATCACAAGCCATGGTTTACACCACCAGGTGGCTAGCTCTGCCTTGATAGTTCAATTGTACCACTCGCTTGCACACATAGGGCCAATCTAGAGTATCCAATTCACCTGCAGCATGTCTTTGGAATGTGGGAGAAAACTGGAACACCCAGAGAAACCACACATGACTGCAGGGAGGACATGCAGACTCCACACAGAAGGCACCCTAGTCAAAAATCAAACCTGAGAACCTCTTGCTGTGAGGTGACAATGCTAACCGCTACACTGCTGTGGCTGCCACATGTGCCACCATATGCCATATGATGCCATATGCTGCAAGACATATGTGCACCTGTAATTTGGTTAAGAGTGTCATGACATAGGCCTGTTCTCATTGTCACACAATATTGCACGATGCTACGTATATGCATGCGGTGCATAATGCAGTCATTACTGTGCTGGCAGAATCCCAGTCATGCAGAATGTCTAGGTAATCATGGATTCAAACCCACAGCTTACTAAGGTAATGGCATACGGAGCATTGTCTCAATTCCTCATAGAAGAGAAGAAATGTTAATGATAATATTAGAAATGGCAAATGTTATCAAAGGGCATCATGACTGTTAAAGAAAGCATTCTTCTGTGAAAAAATAGACAAAAATTCTTGTAAGAAGAATCACAACCTATACATGTACATAGTAACACAACTGAGGCTAAGACATAATGGCTGGATTAGAACTGACTACCGAAGCTCACAATCTAGAGAACACTGGATGAATCACAAGCACTACAAGAGATGTTATTTTACAACTGTGACAGTGCACAGTTCAATGGATGACACCACCATTATTTAATAGGGTGATGGTTCTGATAAAAAGGAAAGAAACTGGGGGATGAGCCCAATAACACTCTACAGCTACACACCCTATGGATAGGGATGCTAAATATTTATAGAGTAGCTCTCTGCCAGTGAAGACATGTCTCCTATGCAGAAGTGTGCATAGCAGGTATTGTAATGGAGACAACTGTACATGACAGTACACACACAGTAACAATACTTAAGCAATGCTGGATTTGAAACACCGACACCTAGAAAGCACAATATCAACAGCAAGTGTCAAAGAGGAAGTCTGTCTTCTACATGAAGAAACTGCACTTTTGTCAAGCTGACATCATCAGTGTGTTCTAGAGAAGATGTTGTGTTAAACGTTGTGGTGGAGCCCTCTCCCAATGTAAATTTCTCTCCTGCGTGGGAATGGACACAGTGGATTGTTGAAGATGCACTTACCTGACACTAAAGCTGCACACAGACAGGTTCACCACTGTTAAAATCAAACCACATATCTATCTGTTTACACAGTCTACAGAGCACAGTATCAACTGCAAAACCCACAGGAGAAGCCTAACTTTAAATGTGTGAAAATGCATATTTGTAATGATTGCCACATCCATGTTTTGCAGAGAAACTAGTGTCCTTCACAGATTTTGGTGAAAAGGCCTGTGTCTTGACATGCAGAAGTGATAGTAATGGGCTAATCCCAAGTAATTCCACACTGAGCAGATAATTTATCTATCCTGTCATTCATGTACATTGCATTACTGTGAGTGATATGTATTGGTCTGACAATATGTTATTTTGATGACAATCACACTTATGAAACAACAGGTTGACAACCGAGCATTCATAAGTGTTCATCTTGGGATGACTGTATGCAAACAGTAATCATTTATTGTGTGATTTTCACTTGTATTGTCTCATGATTAAACCATGTGCATTGTAAATGCAACCACACAGGTCAATAATATGTCAATGCACTGCTGAATATCACTGATAAAGTACATGTGCAAAGGTTCCAGAACATTATACATAATTTCCAACTGTAAGTGCCGGAATGCAGACATAACTTTCTAGAATGATGTGTTCGGGCAACATGTCAATGAAATCCACATGTAGTCTGCAATACATGTAGAAGTTGAAGAAGGGGTAGGACAGTGGAAACATGATGAGGATATCAGGAGGAAAATGGGGGGGGGGTTATAACATATGCAGCACTAAGACATAAAAACATGACCTAATTCTATGACATACATGTGGATTTGAACCCTTGACAGGATAAAATAAAAGTGAACAGACAGAAGGATTATCTCAGTTCGCCAAATAGGAACTCGTACTTTAGTAATTTTAAATTACACATGGTAAGGGACATGACAACAGGTAGAAGAAAGGGTGTATGAATGAAGCAGCCTTTGTCATGGTTATATTAATTTTGCATCCCTTAGACTGTAAGTGACATCCAGCAGCCTAACAGGTGTGGAAGAGTAACTGTATCACAGTTTATTTATTGCTCCTGTTTTGTAGAGTGCAGCAGACTTACATATACTTTTGTGAAGTTAACTGTGCTAATGCAGACTAAGACAAAATCTCACAAGCTTTTGCTATAAGACCTGAACTGCCATTTACCATCAGTTAGTATTGCTGGTGGTGCCAGACATTGTGCAAATGCTGAGGATTCAGACTGCTAACATGAAGGGTGCAGAGAGACAGAGAGGGAGAAAGTGAGGAAGGGTACAAGTAGAGTGTCTCAAAACAATATATAGGGAATCGCTACAGATAAATAGTTGTATAAAAACAGTCAATAACTGACATAGTTCTAGATTAGAACCCTTGAAACTATGCAAAAATCACTCTATAGAGTTGAACATTTTCTCATCACGTCACAAAAGAGCTCTTACTTAATAAAATTAAAATCACAAAATTGAATGAACAGTGACAACTTATTGAAGCATGTGAGAATGTAGGCATTATTAATCTGTCATGCTCTGTACATAAAATGTTTGTTACAGGGAACAAGAACAGGTAGGAGACATGCAACAAGATTAGGACACGAGGAGGACAAATGTGGTTTATTGAGTCTCATTGCTAGAGATGGAATCGGTTTGCAAAGTCTTTATTGCTGCACTATTCAAATGTTATGCTGTGTTTTTCCTAGTTCTGCTAGGGTCAGGAAATGTAACTGGAGATAAATGCAGAAATTCATGTTAAATACATGATAGGGCTATAAAGAGAGATGAAATAATATTTTATCATGTCTGGAATCAATCCCTTGTCATTATGCTAAAGCAGCAGTCTACAGACATGTGAATTATCTCAACATGACATATAGGAGTTCTTAGTTCATTGTATCCAGCAGCCAAATAACTGTTGCAGTAAGTGTTTCAGAGTTGTGCCTTTACTGTCTTATACCACAGCAGGTTTAAGCACATGCAGGAAAATAACCAGATTAGTGTGGTGATGGTAAAAACTCACCAGTTTTGGTCATAGAATCTGAAACACCTTTCACTGTCACTAAGCACTGGTGTGTGATGCCAAGCTCCGCACAAATGCTGATGAGAAAAAGTGAAGCCTTTTTTAGTGGGCCATTTCTGGATATGTGGGTTTTATGTGTTTCTATTTTTTGATCAAAGGAAGTGTGTAAAAATAGTGTTGATAAGACACTGATGAAAATGGGGGGCAAGCAGAGAGATGGACACAAGGAAAAGAATACAGGAATTTGCTGGATGGTGGTAGTGGGAGAGCATCATTGCTATCCACTTCTTCACAACATATGGAATTGTACACAGAATTTGATGAATTTGTGGAGATATCAGAGATGAGTGACAGCAGTAGAATAATGTTATAGAGCCAACTGATTTGAATCAAATGTGTCAGGATGACACGTAAGTGAAATGGAGAGCTATGGATGGGGTGTGTTTTTGTGGGACACGTTCCCATTTTTTTGGGCTGAAAGAGAGGACTGTTGGGGTGCTTAGTTATAAGAGTATCAGGTAGGTAGGGTAGGTTAGACAGCAGGCACAGACATACAGGGTATATAAGGCAGACATAGATGGTAATGGACACAAAAGGTTGGGGGCCATCATGAATGGGGATAGGTAGAGGACATTGGAGGTGCATTTACATTCAACTTGAACACAGTGAGGCTCTAGTCCTTACCCTCAGAAATGTCTTTACTGTGTCGTGTCAGCTTCCTGGGTCAGTGCTGGATGTAGCATTGATTTAGCAATCTGAAGCAAGACCTTTTCAACCCTGGCAATTCAGGCAGTGAGTCCCCTCTCACTTATGACCTCAGCTAGCCATGTCAGCTCCTGATGGGTGACAAAATCACTACCTCCACTAATACTGTGCCATACCACTACATCAGCAGCCAGGACAGGGATACCTCACACAGGTGGAGAAGGTATGGCAGAAGTTACGGAGGCAATGCCAACAGGCTGTGACCCAGGTGTGGTGGGTATCTTTGCTGCCTGTAGTGGTGCTACCACAGCTACCTGTGCAGGTATGGTGGACAAGACTGCAGTGGTCTGTCCAGCTTCCTGTGCTGATGGTGATTTTTGTTTTCAGCAGTAATGTATCCTAAAAAAGAAAAAGAAAGTGAGATATGGCCAGGGGAGACAAATCAGCGAGAGTAAGATAGTTTATTATTTCAATGCATAAACAAATATGACACATAAATATTTTCACTTTTGGCACATCAAGATATGATGTGAAGGAATTAATGTGTCATAACATAAATCAGTGGCAGTGTTATAAAAGAAATTGAAACATTTATTTGACTATGCCATACCGGATATATGATTTCCAATCATTCCTGTCACCTGTCCAGATTTTCACGGACTGTCCATATTTTTGCCTCATATTTTTGACCTGTTCTTCATAATTTTTGACCTGTTCTTCATAAAATTTGTGTTTTGTGGCAAATCACTGAGGAATAAATAATGACATACATTTGTGTTTCGGGCTTCTTATCCTTCAGAAAATACATTCTGACACAAATCCTGTTATCCTTACAAAAGTCTAACTTTATAAGAGCAATATTTAAAATCTGTCCCTCTGGCATTCGTCCCCCCATTAGTTTAGGATTTCTGCAGATTTCTTTTGTTTATAGGTTGAGAGGTATGCTTTAAAGTTAATAATTTATTTTACTAGCACTGAATTGTTAATATCATTCAGTATTGCAGTTAATATTATATAAATAATATCCTGTATTTAAAGCTTATTTATGCTTCTGGGAATTGAACCCACCCATAACTAAACCAGTGTATTCATTGCCTAATGCAATCACTAACAGCTAATGGTGAAGGCATGCATGCTTGATATAAAAGTGTAGGTATGCCTGCACAAGCTGATGAGGATTATGGCCTGAAAATTATCGGGCTTGCAT
The DNA here is from genome assembly GCF_019279795.1 of Protopterus annectens. Classification (NCBI taxonomy): domain Eukaryota; kingdom Metazoa; phylum Chordata; order Ceratodontiformes; family Protopteridae; genus Protopterus; species Protopterus annectens. The sequence continues at coordinate 1,925,720,718 of NC_056728.1, read as the reverse complement.
TCATAACTGATGTATACTTGTGCTTCCCTGAGTCAAGCAATTCTCTTCTGATATGCCTCATGTTTCTCTGTTATGTCTTCAGCAGCTGTACAGTAGGGAAAAAATTATGAAAGCATAATGCATAACTAAATTGGCTGGATAATCAATGCTATGTCATTGACTGGTGATGGGTCACTATACTTAGAAGGATGTTTGCAGTCTGAAAATCATCCATCCATTGGCTCAGGAAGTCCTGCTTACACTTCTTCATGATGCTGTAATGGTGACAACATTGGTCCCCAGAGTGTGGAATGCCAGTTGCACTGGAGACAGCCTTGAACAAGCTATTCCAAGTCTCAGCCTTATACTGAGACCAGATATAGTCCACCTGCAGTAGCTTACAGTTGTAGCACTTCATGAGGACTGCCACAAAAATACTGGACTCAACACCTCATCTTTGTGCTCTAAATGGAGCACTATCTTCTGCTTCACTAGCCATGTCTCTCTAGAACTATGTGTCTGAATTGGTGCACAATTCAGATCACACATGTACCAATATGTGCACAAAGTTGCACAGCCTTACCAGCTGTAACTATGCAATTGAAAGCACAAAAATGGCTTGAAAGAAACACTGGAAATGATTTATATCTAAAACAATAAAGGTGTGAAATATGGCAGAGAGATTTGACCATGTGTGATGGTTAACCTCTTTACATATGTGCCAGTGTTAAACACTGAAATGTTTTATGATGTTTTTTATAACCATTGTTGGTTGCAGTTAAAATGGTATGAATTGTGAGATATTGAGCAAGTGGGAGCTACACACTATCTAAATTTAGTAATACCACCATGGAATTGAAGTCATGAGAAAAAGAAGGATAACATATTTACCTTTGCTTATAAACCACCAAGACCACAGTGTAACTTCCTTTTTTACACAACAATTTGAGATATACTACTTTCAAAAGGAATGTACTTAAGAGATGTTTGCATATGTGTGACTTGAAGTACTCAAGGTCCTGGATTCCTGTGTAAAAGGCAGTATTTATGATTGCATATATATTTCAGAGACAAGCAGTTGCATGACCTGAGCAATACATGTTGGGATATGCACCATACATACTTCATATGGCATACTATCCTAAACACATACTTATGAAACATGATGACTAATTATAATTATAACAAAGGTACTGTGCACCTCATACCTATGCAAGTGCAGTTTTAATTAGCTGTCATCATTGTCATGGTTAACATAAATTACACACATGATATTGAACTTGCATAACAATCATTAAGGATAACTTTGTTGCAAAAATCATATTTATGATATTGATTTGTATATACTGTAAATGTATCTATAAGCACTGCACCTATGAGGAAAAATACAGGCAGTTAGAAGAACAAGAATAATGAATGATCAGCAGAGCAAGGCATCCCAGGGTCAGTACAGTTTTTTTTTTTATTATTCCTTGACTAGCTAGTTTGGCTGATTTAACTGACTGAAAACATACATCAGTGAGTACAGAACTTTTATACAGTTCTTGACAAATGTAGTCCTGCCTCTTTAGATATACATTATGTCCTACGTTGGTCATGCAATGTGTCCTAAGTTGGTCATGCAACTATTACAAGTTATTTTAAAAACAGACTATTTCTGTAGAATTGTTATACAATAAGTTTTCCTTTTTTGGTAACAAGTACAGAGTAATCATTTCTTGCTTTGTCATCATATGCTCTTCTGGCTTAATTGTCTTATCATAACATTTCTAAAGAGTATTTATTATTATTACAGCTGCAGTTTACATTATTGTTACTGTTGAATAATTCAGAATTAATGAAAGTTTGCAAATTACAAAGTAGTACAATACAAAAGCTTAATAAAAACTTCGTATAAATCTGCAGCTTTGCAGCATGTATATGCAAGGCACAACATCTGCCCCTGTCATTAATTCCATAGAAAATGTATGAAGTAAAATAATATACATTTCCTGATTCTTTGATGTTTATGGCATATATGTACATTTTGCAAATCATGTATTTTACATTATTTGCATTCTTTACACATATAGTTTAGGAATGTTTGATATAAATAGAGAAGTACTGATTAATACATGTTTTATACAACTTCTAATAGAAGAGCCATTCCTGCTGTTATAATACATCAGTGTGTGTCAGTGTGTGACCCTTGTTTCAGGCTGCTGTGACCTTTCCATTCTACTTTTTCCTGTGTCAGTGTGTGACCCTTGTTTCAGGCTGCTGTGACCTTTCCATTCTATTTTCTCCTAACAAGTAACTGAGCTAACAATTCTAAAAAAAGCACTATGAAGTCTTATAGCTAACTTGCATCTGTTGTCTGACATTTGATTACTAGAGGAATTATTTTCAACATAAATATTTGCTTATATTAATAATTATGCCCTGATAAAGAGAGGAATTATTCATGAACACTATCTTATCTTGGCTGATGCTCTTTTAGCCAGGCATTGTATTTCCATGCAGCTTTTTATGTCACTGGTATTCACATAAAAGATTCTTCACACATGCTGCTCAGAGACGTTTTCTGTAAGCTGGTGTCCCAACATTGCTTGAGATCCCAGTGTTATAACAGTTCCCCCTGAACAGACATGAAAACTCATGTTTGTTGATTTTGTTTAGTGCATATTATCAAGCTTCATTGGTTCAGAATACTCCATAAATTGTACAATATCTCGGAACTGATGCATTTGGTTTACTGTCAAAACCTGTACTGCTTGCCATCTTACACATTCAATTCCACACTTGACAGCAATTACTTGGCTTATACATCCTAAAATGCCAACTATGACCAGTATAAGCTGCATTATTTTTCCTCCCCAGCTACTGATAGAACCACTCAGCCAATAGAGCCATGTTTCTTTTTCTATTTTGCTTTTTGAGCAACTTCCTCAATTAGCTTGAGATGACTCTTGATTTTAGGTTCATTATCAGGAATATAAGTACAACATCCCTCTCCTATTAATGCACACGTACCTCCTTTACTAGCAAGAACAAAATCTAATGCCATGTGGTTTTGTAAGACCATAGTTCTCATGGCAGTTATTTCTAAAGTAACTTATTCTGTTGCTTTGAATGTAGCATTACTTAATTCCTCCAATAATCCTGCCAATTTTCTAATATCCCAAATAGCTTTCCCTGCTCCATAGAATGGAAAAATTGCTGCTCCTGCAAGGATATCATCTCCTACATCCATTTTTTCTATGTTAATATGTCTTTTTAATCTAATATCTCTAATATTACAATCAGGTAATGTTGTAGTATGTCTAATAAATGGAATTACATGTCACAAATAACACAATCCAGTCCGGTTCTCAGGAAGCCATTTGTAGGCTTTATTACCACATATATAATATATGCCTGTTAGAATTGGAGCCATCCATGTTGTAACCCAATGTTTAGTTCTAGCTTTTTTAAATGTCCAGCAAGTTTCATTACTAAAACACTAAAAACATTGTTCATTAGCATTTTGGGTAGCAAAATAATACTGCAAGGACTTTTCTCAAGAAATGGATGATTACTTGTTCCTTCTCCTCGTAAACAAACATCAGTGGTCACATTTGTATGGACAAGCCTTAGAAAGGATGTGTCATTGGGAAAGAATTATTTCATGGAACCCAGTCTTGATTTGTGAGGTTCAAAATTTTCAGAAGGGTAAATGGAATAGGTCATAATGGCATTCCACTGTTTGCATCATGTGGTGTCTCAGCACAGATCCAACATTGTTTAGCTTTCAAGGTTTCTGAGTACATGTGCAGTGATTTGGTAAAGGTATTGAAGTTTATCTTTCATTGTGTGGATGAGTAAAAACTTGTCAGGATCACGATTAATATCAGGGTTTTGATGATTCGATATTTTCTTGAAAAGAAAAGAATCGTGTTCTTATTAGTTGTATCTGATATTATGTCCCTTTATATCAGTTATTACATTTATAAGTTATTCAATTATCCCCCCTCCATTTTAATCTTTTAACATGATCTTTATGAATCCAACCATTTTTTGGTGGCTGATTTTTATATGGCTGGATTTGTACAACCACTAACCCCACTTTGGTAACAATGTAAGACCCTATCCATTTTGAATCCCATTGACCATTACAAGATCTCCTTGTTCCAATTGTATCTCCCTTGATTCAGAAATCTCATTTGGTTTACACAATTCTAGATTATGGGATTGTCCAGCTTCCCAGACTCTCCCTTTTGCCCAACTGATTTGGTCTTGGAGCTGATCCCACAATTTTATTTCTTCTAATGGTATCCCATAAGGGATTTCTCCTGCTTGTAAATTCATAGGTCAACCTGTCATTAGTTCATGTGGAGTTAACCCACATCCCTGAGGAGAATTTTGCATCTTAATCAAAATGTTGGGTAAATGTTTTACCCAATGATTCCCATACTCAGAAATATTTTTTTTTAATCCTTCCTTCAGAGTTCTATTAGCTCTTTTGACTTTTCCAGAACTCTGAGGATGGTAAGGAGTATGAAGCCTTTGCTTGATTCCCCAAGTTTTACACACTTGTTTTGTCACTTTTCCAGTAAAGTGAGTCCCTTGATCACTATGTATTTCCTGGGGCACTCCCCATGTCGGAATGATCCTTTCACTTACTACTGAGTTTGCATCTTCCTTTTTTGTTGGATGAGCTTCCACCCATCCAATATATTCATCTATCAAAGTAAGTGAAAAACGGGGGGGGGGGCTTGGCTAGGATGTAGACTGGCTGGCAGCATCTTTTCTCAGCTCTGCAGTCAAAAGATATTTCTGACAGGAATTTTTAAAAACTAGATATTGTAGACAAACCTATTTTGTTGAATTACTTCTACTAATATCACTAGAAGTCTACAGTGCAAAAAATTTGGCTTTAAACATTATTTTTCCTGTCAAAAACAAGAAGGAAGGTATCTGAATCTACTGAAAATGAGCTTTTCTAAGCATATCACACAGGACCAGATGATGAAAAAGGAGATACAGTCTTTATTAAATGCTATACAAGACTTGTCAGTGAAATTTGACAAAATGAATACCAAACTGGACACTTTTGAGGAGAGATCTACAAAACAAATACCGCAACTACAAGAAATAATGATGCAACAGAAGTCTCAAGTAGCTGACATAGAGAGATCCTTAAATGATACTGAGGGCAGACTCTCAGAACAAGATCTTCAGCTACATTTTTTATCACAACAAAATGCTTCATTACAAAATAAAATAGAGGATCTAGAGAACAGGTCCAGACGAAATAACCTTCGCATCTATGGGCTACCAGAGAAAACAGAGGGAGATAACATGGTGACTTTCCTTACTACCTGGTTACCATAAGTTTTAAAATTGCCTGAAGCTCTTTCTTGTGGAATTGAAAGAGCCCACAGATCCTTAAGAGCTGCTTCATCAACCATCAAATCATAAAATCACCCGAGATCAATAATAGTAAAGTTTTTTTCATCACAGGACAAGGAACTTATTTTAAAAACAGCATGGTCAACTTCTCCAGTTAAATACAAAGACAACATAATCAGATTTGATAATGATTATTCTGCTGGAGTTATAACTGCAAGAAAAGAATGTCTCCCTCTGATAAAGGAATTGAAAAAAAGACAACTTAAAGTCCACTTGCTGTTCCCTGCAAGAATAAAAATATTTTTTACTGAAGGTCCTAAAACTTTTGACATTCTGCAAGCAACAGTTTCTTATCTTTCAGCTAATAAAACCTTGGATAATGTGGAAGAAATGGATTTCTCCCAATTTGGGGTTAAGCGTCACTTAGAAAAAAATGAATGGAGCACTGCTGACAAGAAGAAGAAGAAACGATAAAAGACATATGAAAAACACAAACATTATTGTCTTCTATTTGCTCTGTAAGGCAAAAAAGTTCTTTGAAAGCATTCATGCTTTACACATGTGTCAGTCTTTGAAACAATATAAATACAAGATAAGCAGGACATTTTATAACTAAAGCAAACAACCCTAAAGAAAGCAAAGTAACATATCTTTCTCTATTACAGTGTAAATACTTACAGTCATGATTTTTCTAACTCTAAATGATGTTTAGATAGTTCATTTATAAATTACCTGCCTTTTACTGATAGTATAGAATATGATGTATTTACACTGACATATTAATGTGGTGTGTTTAAATGAGCATGATTCCTTTTTATATTATTTACACTAAGCTGCATGAAATATCTAAACTGATGTATTTAATACACATAATAATATATAAAACTGATAGTAATAACTGTCAAAAGTGCCTTGAAAAGTAATTATCTATTCTTTGATGCTAAAAGTGCTTTTTGACTAACAAACAACTGTTTGGCTTGTATATCTGCCCTTAATGTTAAGAAAACTAATAGAAGTTTAATGAGCTGGTGTTCAGTTTTAAAAAAGCCCTAAAAACTTCACTTACTTTGTTTTTGTCTTCACGCCATGGTCACGAGCTGGGAACTCTTATTTTACCACCCCTGAATGAAGGTTCTTCAGTTAGAATCCATTACAGTGTGTTAAACCTTCTAACAGCACAAAATGAAAGTAAACAGTCATGAGTGATGTCAGCACTAAAACAAGACAGTATGGGTGTGGTGTCAGCTCCTAAGCTACTTAAAGTAACCAGCACACTATTTATGAGATGGCAAAGTGCTTTTACAGTTTTAACAAATATTAAAAGTACACTGAAGTACCTAATGAATTTAGAAGGTATCAACACATACATGACGTTTTATTATATTGTAATATTTGTTATTCATTTTGAATTGTACACATAAACAGCACACAAAGCTTAAAAAGAAGTATATCACTTGGAAGAAACTGTATGAATAGTTAGCGCATACAGACTTTACTATAATCTTTTCTGATAAGATCACCCACGTAAATTACTATAATTTAACTTAATTTTATAAAAATGTAATATATTTAAGTCCTTGACTGGAACTATATAACATATTTGTAAACACACTGCAGCTAGTGTACTCAACCTTAAGGATAGTAAGTCAGTTAAGGTTCATGAATGTAGCTATGTGTTATTAGGCATTTTAAGGGTAAAAAAGAGTTGCTGTTTAATTATCAATGCTCTGTAAATATTAAATTGTTCAAGTAGCACAATCATTAAGCAGTAATGAGCAAGAAAAAATCTCAGTCTTGCTTATGATATTGTTTTATATATATATATATATATATATATATATATATATATATATATATAGATAGATAGATATATAGGAAAGAACTGCTGAATTATAAGTATGCTTTTATTAAAGGCAAGTTATATTAATATTGAACATCCTCACTGAAAATGAATGGTTGTGTAGAGACACAGTAACTCCCATTATATAACCAAAGCTAAAGAGATTGTCTTGTATGTCTAAATTGATCAGCCTTGAACCTTAGATTGCAAATAGACATGCAACATACTTTTACTTATAATACTGAATATATATTATATAACATCACAAACGCTAAAGCCATTGTCAGCTACATCTCATATCAATCAGCATTAAAATATGATTTGAATAGCATAGGCATTTACTAACATATTGCTGTTGGTACCTGATATGCATATAAGTAACAGGTCTAATTTCTGTCTATGAAAGTAAATACCAGGCTGTGTGCATTTGTTAATTATGGAACAAGAGAGTGCTATCTATTCTTTTTAATATCCTATAGGTATGTACTTGTTAGAGACACACACATGCTGCAAAGCTGCTCGTTATTGCATATTCATTAGTATATTTCTGACTGCAGTGTTGTAAATATATGGTGTGGACCACTTGAGTTGAGAATATGTCTCTATATTGGGCATGTTCTCTGTTTGAACGTTGTATATTATCTATAATATGATATGGAGTACCCTCACTAAATTCAAAGAAGCCACAATAGAAACAAATATTTATTAAAAATGGAGAATAGAAGGATGAAGAGAAAAATGAAGGAAAATGGTTGATGGTCATATAAGGTTATCTTTTCCTGTGTATGTAGAAGAGTTGACAGTAATAAGTACCAAACAATTGTGTTATAGCATATTTAAAGCCTACTTTGCTTCTCATATTTTCCAACCTTACAGTTATAATGCTGCAGATAAATCCTGTAATATCATAAGGAGTATGAGTTGCTATTTGACATATGACATATGTGGTACACTAGTGATGAAATATGCCAGTGGCAATACAAATGTAACGTTATATTCATTGTTACGGATACTTTCTGATTTAATCTACTTGTGGCATGGTTAACTGATGCATATAATGCTTAACATTTTTTTTTTATGTATGTATGCATATATGTGTGTATGTATGTATGTGTGCATATATATATATATATATATAT